>NC_079153.1:76020763-76323794 GCF_947563725.1 Argiope bruennichi | reverse complement strand
TCATCATTTTTAGTTTCTGATGCTATTTTTGACCTAATAAAAGCACACAGAAGTATAATTAGTATCATGTTTGATTTATTTCCAATCCTTAGATTACTAACAAAAATCTCAATAAATAATTTTAAAAATTGATTAATGAATTGATAATTAAATTGAATGACGAGTTCTTCTTTCATCACACATATATAATTTATATCATATTCTATTTCTTTTTGCATTACAATGACTGATTTTAGAAAATTGTCATAAATTGATCAGCATTTTTAGTGTGTAATTTACATGGACATTTAAGAAGCAAAAATTAATTTATCTAGCATCATTTAGAAAATAGTAAATTATTTCTTATTATCTGTAACTTTTATAAAAATTAACTTGCCTTTATATCAATCGTTACAAACGCACAATTTTTTCATAGAAAGGATTTGCTTTTAAATTCTTTCACTACAATGACAAGATACTCATAATAAAAGTAGAACAGTAAATGAAAAATTTATATTGATATTCTATACTAGTACATATTTTTATGTACACATTTTAAATTCTCTTTAGCTTCCTCCGAAAATCCATTGTAGCAAGGAATTATAATATTTATAAATCCTACCGGAGTGCTCTCTATATTTGGGCAGAAAAGCTTCTGGCAAAGCGGTTGGTTTCCACTACCGGTGCCTTTGAAAATATAGTTGTTGCTCTCTGACCAAATCACTGGTTACAGATCATTCTTTTTTGAGAAATAATGGCATGCGTTTTTCGTATTTGTGGTTATTATGTATCTGAGACTTTCCTCGATGTTAGGCTTCGCGGCGACTCTGCCATTCAGTTCATTCCGGACGATGCAGAAAGGCGAGAGCTTTTCCATATTATATTTTTAAACGAAATTCATAAAAGTTTATAAATTATTTTTTCGGGTAAGCTCCGGATTTATATTACAGATTTATGAATTAGCCAGAGTTTATATCAATGATAAAACTTCTTGTATCACACTCCCTTTTCATTTTATTAAACCATGTCTCTGTTCAGAGACTAGAAATGAGAAGTATAAGATTTTGAATGTTAATTATTGCCCTACCCATATGCATTTTTTTTTTGGAGAAATTCCCTGAAGGACTCTGTCAGGAAAATATCGCTCCAGTGTCCTTTCTCTGTCTCTCGCCAAAAAAAAAAAAAAAAAAAAAAAAAAATCCTTCTACCAGTTGAATTTATTATCTTCAGTGTCCTTTGTTATAAACATGAGAAAAAAGTCAGATGAATACTGAGGTTCCTGCACTACATAGAGGGAAACAGTGTTTGGAGAAGAACTTGGAAATATATTAATAATTTCAAATTTAAGTTGTCATTTTTTTTATGTTGTTGTGAATAGTATAAAATATATTTTTTTTAAATGCTCGATTTGCAGAATTTTTTGTTGAATAATTTCGATACGAAATGTTAAAAACAAGTATATCAGTAATGGAGCTACTTTTTTATTTTGATTCTGATGATAACAATCTTTGTCCAATTAAAAAATATATATATTCTTTCATTATTAGAATAATTTTTTTTCAAGTTGACATACTTAAGTGTGCAAATAAGCTTATTCTTCTTTCGTGGTTCCTTTTCCTCTTCTCTCACATTTACTTTTATTATTATGATATTATCTATATAATTAACTGCATCATTCAATTAAAAAAAACATTTTTACAGTGAACGCCACTTTATCACTTTATATTATCAAAATCCTCTGGTCCTAAACAGACTCTTTCAAATACACGCAAAAACAATCGTTTAATGTGATCGTAATTTGTAATATGTTATCAGTTTTGAAACAGCGGACTGATCGATCTTTCACTTTCAACCATTTGAATTCCATAAACCATTTCAACCATGGAATTTGCTGCTCTCCTTGTAAGGAGGCATCTGACAGGAATCTTTCCCCTACCCTGGCTTCACATTTTTTTTGTGCAGGCTATAGCTTCTAGATTGATTTAAGCAAAAAGCTAAGCTGTCAGATCTGGTTTGAAATCTGTTGAGCAACCATAAAACATCTCCTTTTACGGTTGAATTTCGATAGCAAAATTCATTTAAAAAATAACTGTGTTTCAAAAATGTAAGGAATGAAAGTTTATCTAAAATACCACATAAAAAAGAAACCACATAAAAAAGAAAACGCGTATACACAGGAAAATATCAGCTCTAAATGTAACGAAAAATAGACAAGAGAAGATTATATTTTTAAGATACTGAAAAGCATGAGAAAAAAGAAAAACACCACGTATAATCTAGATAATTAAAAAAAAAAAAAGGAAATGAAAACTGAAAATTAAAGAGGTGATTTTTAAACTAGAAATATGCTCGCAAACAAGTTAAAAAGACAGAAATGATAATGATTTTTTACACAGAATCAAAAGTTTTAGAAATTAACCTTTTATTGTGATTTAAAATATTTTAATAGAACTCTGATTCTAGTTCATCTGTTTAAATGCAAATAAAGATTTCTTATTTGTAATATGTCCTTTATATTCTTTCATCGTTTTATGAAATATTTATCAACTGTAAGAGATTATTCACATTTCTTTCTTTTTAATGAATTTTTTTTCTGTTAAATTGTGAATGTACTTCTGAAGTCAGCCATCTTTAGTAATTTGAGTGAAATAAGTACTTAAATTTTACTGAAATAACGTGTTGGCTATTTATAAAGGACCTGTATTGAACTGCAAGTTTTAGTTTATTAGTTGAAGATGAGTAAAACAGATCATTTTAGAGCTACCCCATTTAACATTCTCAGAGTAGGAAGCACGACAGTAATCAAACGTCTCAAAATTAATTTTAAAATATTTTTTTAAATTTATTATGTGCCTTTATGTAATAAAAGTGTGTAACTTTATGGCCATTTATTTTTATAAAAGAGGTCCTTAAAAGTTCTTGAACATTTTTTCTCCAATAAAAGTAACAATTCTTTCCTGATGTTTCTTATAACTTTACATAAATGAATTCTTGTGAAGATGCTTAGGATCAGTTACTTATGATCAAGTCCCAAAATCATTCCACTGAACACTTTTTAATAAATATTTCTATACGCATTTTTTCAACAATTTTGGTAAGCACTTTCAAAGAAGAAAGAGAAATCAATTTTTAAACTTCAAGCTGCCAGAAAACCAGTAGATACCGTGGCAGTGACCATAAAAGGGGAACAAAAATCATTATTGAATAAAGCCAAATACAGTGCTCACAGCAAGCCTATAACGTAAACAAAAATTTTTCTAAAAGAAGTTTGGTAAGTCTAATCATAACAGTTCTTTCGATAGGTTTATTAAAAACTTATAATTAAAAATTAAAATTGTTGATATTAGTTAATTTATTAGAGCATCGTGTGGATTTTCAACTTAAAATAATAAATGGTTTAATTTTAAAGAAATAAGACTGAAGAATTCTGATATCAAATAAAAACCAGAAAAATGAAAACAACAGGTTTTGTTATCAGTTTTGTAGTATATTGAGGGGAGACCTTCTTAGTATTGAAGGGGTTAAAATTTTAACCTCTTTCCACTCACGCACACACACATAAAAAAAATTGGTCCAAAGTTTTATTCAAATCCATTGTTTTGTCATCCGAACAATTTCCTAAACCTGATTTCTTAGGACTGAAAGAAAAGAAATCTGGCAGTGTTATCATTTGATTGCAATTCTGAATTGCTGTCTTTCTGTTCTTTGTGGTATAATCTTAGCAGAAGCTATGCAATCCAGACCAGTAGCACAAGAGTTGCTCTCTTGAGTTTCATTTTTATCTTTTATGCTTCTGCTATGTGTATTGTATTCAGTGGGAAGAATAATGAAAATAAAAACGTCTTTCTGACAAGAAGTTATGGTCTGATATGTTGGAGAATGAAACATAATAAGCACTATATTATGATGTAATATACGCTGTGAATAATTTTTTAGTTTTAATAAAAAATAGTTGTGTGTGTGTGTGTGTTTATTACAATACGCTGTCATTATGTCATTAATTAGTATTAAGAAGTGTTGAAAATATAAAATTCTTATGGCTGTTTTTTATTTCATCTAATGCATTGCTAAATATAAGAAACTGATAACAATGCTGGTAATATAAAAAAAATGATTTTGGATAATCTTAATCATTGCCAGTTTTAGACACTATATTTTATCGTGTAGTATTTTCATGGCCAGAATTTTTTTAATATATATAAATATATTACGCTAATTAAAAAAATTTCTGATAATAAACTAAAAATATCAAAATTGCTCTACAGTCTACAGTTCGTAAAGCTATGAATTTTTTTTTTATTAGTTTAATATTAGGAGTCGAAATTAGATGTTACTGAAGTTCACAGTGAAGCAAGATGAAATCCTGATAATTATGTGTGAATGCATTTTTCAAAAAAAAAAAAAAAAAAAAAAAAAAAATTAAAGTAGCATTTCTGAGTTTAATGGTATGAAACAAAATGACAAATAATTGTAAAACTAATTAATTATCTTTGAACTAAAAGATAAGAATGTTGAAGAAAGATAAGAATGTCCCGTTTGAAGCAACACTAGGGTTATTTTGGGACGGACCTGGTAATTTTGAACCGCGGTAAGATGAACCGCGTTAAGACGACGAGGACAACACCTGACCTGGCACCCCCTTCTCCACACCACACCAGTGAGAGGACGTTTGGTCATGACGAATTTAACGTGCAACAGACCCCCTTACACGACGTTTCTTCTGTGGAATCGAGTCTCGAACGTGAAACCCTCCGGTTCCGAAGCCGAGAGCTTACCACCAGGCCACCGCGGCCCGCGTAGTGCAACAGTAAGTGGCATAGCGATGTTTGAGCTTTAATCAGCTTTCAATATTCTCAAAGAAGTTGGGGTCTGCTTCAATATTAAAATTATTAGATTATAATTTACTGTAGAAATAGTCCCCGTGCCAACATTTAACTGCATTAAAAAAAGCAAAGGTTATAAATATTTTGTCATACAGTTTTCGAATTTTTATATTCAAACCCTTAAAGGGTTTAAAGGATCAAAGATAATGAATTAATTACTAATGTGAAGAGTTCTCCCTTTATGTGCAAGAATTGTTTACAGTTCCTATTTTAAAATTTGAGTGCATGTATTTGGACAAGTAGAGAATATTAGGTTTCTATGTTTCAAAAAACTGTAAAGCTTTTGCCAATTTATAAAAGTTGTGTTGAATATTTTGACGAGGTATTTTTAATTTAGCATAGATTCTTCAATTTACATTTATACTTATATCATTTCAGGAACTGTGACCTATAGCAGAATCGTATAGGAATCATTCCTTAAACTTAAAAAACTTTTGATTTCGAAATTAATACCTCATCATCATTTACAATGAATGCTAATTAATTTGGTAAAAGTTACTAATTGCTTTGAATTTCCGAAGGTGAGAAATAAAGATATTTACGTGTCACTAAATATTGAAGGCCTTTTTTTCGTCAGATAAAAATAAAGCTTGAACATAGATTGTTTCAGCAGTTTTGCCAAAAGTTCAAAATCCTCCTGGTACGTTTCTATTCCCTCTCTCCCAATTCAAGAAAGTATTTAACTCAGAATGGACATTTAGCTGATTGAAATTTTGCCGTTAAGCACTTCTAAATCCTCATTTTATAAATTGTTTTTAATTTAATCTCTTCCTATTCTTTACAAATACCTATTAAATAACATATTTTACGACAAGATGAAACACAAAAGCAGGTCTCTTTAAGGAAGCTGGTTTCAGTATAAAGATTAAATAATTTTTAACAACAAATTGAATATTTTATGACAATATGGCTAAAAGAAAAATGCAAATCTAACAGTCTTTTTCTTCTATTACGGTGTTTTCTGAGGGTTGTTTTGTACACTTGATATTAGGATTTAACATTGTTCGCCTGAAAACATACAAAAAATTTTATTTTACTTTTCAACCATTAATTTATTTTATATTTCTTTCGTACTTTTTTTAAAGAAAAGAATACGATTAGAGGATTATCGTTAAACAACTAATAAGATTAGCGGATGATTTTATAATGTTGCATAATTATGTATATCATTTGAAAACATATCCAGGAAGGATCCTACATAAATATTTGTTTCGTGTTCATATTGTAGAGGAAAAAATTAATCATGCAAACGATTATCCGTACAAGGAGTTTCTTTCCATAATCTTTTATTGAAAAGATAAATTTTTACTTTGTAAATTATTTATCAAAGAGCAAGTAAGTTTTTTCCTACACTTGAAGTACTCATTAAGTAGACATGTTTGTTGTGTCATATATATTCTTCTTTCTAATTTTGATTCTAAAAAAAAAGTATCAAATTATTCCCGTCAAGGCTCAGAAATTTTCAAGATTTTCCTGTGTTTTCTGCAAGTAATGATTTGGGTATCACTTAAATATTAATAGAAAAATTTAAACCACATTTTTTTGGGAGTAAATCCGAAGGCATGAAAACGAATGCTATTCAAAATGTTGTGAAATTTACACTGCACATCATCCTAATTTGAATAAATTCGAGTGAACGGATATTGTAAATCCAACAACAGAATGAAAGCACAAAATATAATTACTCGGAAGTTAAAGCAATTAAAAAGTCGATTTTTTTTTTTTTAGTTCGAATGGTATGGAGATAAAAAGTTTATTGAAATGACTCTTTTATTATTCCTGAGTTCCTGCCTCATACATTGTTTTAAGGATTGGTTCAACATTTGCGAATATTTCTGGAATGTATTAACAATACTACGTGATTTGAAATTGTAACCACTATGGTGCTCCTTTGGCCAGGTGCATTTGTTGCACATGAATTATTTCGACCTTCCTCTGTCCAGAAGAGTTTCACCTTTAAGGTCCCCCAATGCCACGAATCCAACCATTTCAACTTTTCAGCTCTTTTGTGAGATGGCTTTTGAAATATTTGACATTGTGTGTCTTCTTCGATCTTGGAGAAGGTTGCACCTGTTTGAAACAAATTCATGC
Source organism: Argiope bruennichi (assembly GCF_947563725.1). NCBI lineage: Eukaryota > Metazoa > Arthropoda > Arachnida > Araneae > Araneidae > Argiope > Argiope bruennichi. The sequence continues at coordinate 76,316,841 of NC_079153.1, read as the reverse complement.
TTCCGGGATTTGGTCAGGTTTGGTTATTTTTTGGGAGAAACATCTCTATTTCAAAAAGAAGGCACTAAAAATCAAAAGCAAGTAAAAAAAATCATCCCACGATGAAAGTTAATTAACGTAAGAATATAAATCACCTTCACACACAAAAAAAGTGCATAATTTAAAAGAAGAAGAAAGGGAAAATGAAAAGGCATCATAATATGAAATTTTTCAATATAAAATTATTTTTCCAATGTAAAAAAGTGCTAAAATAGATTTTCACAACTTTTATTTATTTCGTTTCGAATTCAGTTATATTTGAGAATGAATTTTTTTCTTTTCATTTTGGAGAAATAAGTAAGCGATCATATGCATGGAGTTTAATGGGTTCGCATTCTACAAGTGTTGGTTGTTTAAAACTTCGTCATGGTTTATTTAAACTTTTTCGCGTTTATTACTTTTTAGCAATTGCATGAAATTGAAAATTTTGTGGCATTTCTTAAAAATAATTTTAAAGTTATTCCGTTTTAGATGAAAATTTCTTTCTAGATTTGCAAACATAGCGAATATATTTTAAACTGAGTGCATACCACAAATGGTATTTAATATTGTTTTAATCTTAGAATCTTTTTTAGTGAAAAAATTATTAGCAATTATACTTTGTTTAACGAGCCCCTACCTCATAGAGAGATAGTTATCGAGCTAAAATGAATGAATTTAAAAAAGTAACTCTTAATGAGCGATGTTTCGCAGGACCAGTCACGAAAAGGCATCATGATGTCACAGAATTTGTCTATTTCAAGAGTATCAATTTCAGTTCAGCTTTTGTTTTAATAGAGTTCTAATTTATTTATGGAAGAAGCGTTGGTGAAATTGGTTGACGAACTCAACTGTGAAGTGTTTGATCAAATGTCTGACAAACGATTTGTGCTTCTGGCCAAATTCATGATCTCGAAGTAGATAATACCGACATCGAGGAGGAGGCGGAAAAACGTAGCCAAAACTATCGAAGACCTAATGGAGAAGCATTCTATATCAAGCAAAATGTTGCTGATGAGTTGATAACAGAGGAGGGAATAATATCCTCAATCTTCCAATGAAATAAGAAAGATGGTTGAAAGCATAGGCAACTTTTGCTTCATGCAATAAAAAGTCATACAATAATCAAGCAGTAGCTATGCACTCTACAGTTGGATTTAAAAAGATTATTCATTTAAAGTTGTGCTTCATTTTCATCATATTTTGAAGTGTATGCAACAAGAGATGTCTTTGGACCATTTTTATGAAAAAAACAGAGGAAAGGAACAAGCATTATAAATAATAAATTCTCATGAAATAGTTCATATTTTTTTCTCTGAATAGATTCCTATGGGAAAAATGTATTTTGCTTTAGAAAAATATTGTATTATTTATTACGAGTAAGATTTATTAAGGAATTATGCGTGCTAAGCAAGGTTTGCAGTGCGATGCAAATGTGAAATATTTAATTTGTATATCATAACCGTTTTTAAAGAAATTCCTAATAACAATGTCTTTAGAACAGAAAAATACTTTCTTCATGCAGAATTTGAAATTTGTTTTATAGTGTGATATTTATTTTATGTGGCACCTATTCTATTTTATTTCCCCGCCTGCATTCTTTGAGGCCAATTTCAAATTACTGTGCTGAATACTATTATTTTTTTATCTGTATTAATTGTTAATTAATATCAACAAATTTTCTTCACATTTATTTCTGGGCACATGAGCATATTTTTTGCCGTTGCAATTTCTACTAATACAAAAGGATTAAGGATTCTTTGAATTCAAATTCATTAACAATTCTTTTTTTAATTAATCCCTTGAGTTTCCCCTTAATATCAAATACTTTCCTTATATCTAATTTGATTGGATGATTCGAAATAAAAATGCAAAAATCAATAAATATTTCTTTAAATTTGGAATTTGATTTTTTGTCTCAACATATCTTAATATTGCCGATATGTGTTTTATTTTACGTGGCATAACATTAAACCAAAATATTAAAATAATAACGGATTTTTATACATTTTCTAAAGATTTTGAACTCATTAGAAGTGGATTCTATCGATTATTTGGAATATTTATTATTATTCATTATCAACTATTATGAATATCCTATTTTATGATTTGCTGTATTCAAAGTATAATGTGCTTTAACATAATTATTGATTTTATTTTTATTTATCTTGTTTTATTTACTATAACTCTTAAAATATTGAATCTTCACAGCCAATTTAGCTCCAAAATTGTCACATTCCGTTGCTTTAATCTAGTTTTCAAACCTGTTTTAACCTTAAAACGAATTTTTAATTAAATCAGCGTTTTAACCTTTATTTAGCCGTGGAATTCAACAAGTTTCTGTACAATACATGTTTCCTCGTATTACAACAATTTTTCTCAATTTCAGTGCACAACTATCCATGCTCACGCTATTTAAGGAACTGTGATATACAAATATTTATGTGCTGCTGAAACTGTACTATTTGGATTTTTCAGTGTTTTGATATAATTGTGGCGTCGTTTAGGCAATAAAAAAAATCTTTTGAGATTGATATCTGATTATAATCACTGATGAAAGTTTTAAAATTAGTAAAAGTTATATTTCCTATGAAATTCCAATGTTAAGAAATGGAAAGTACGCATTTCATAAAGTACTGGAGGCACTTAAAAAGCCATTAAAAAATATTTTGTGACTTTTGTAGTTTTACTGTTGTAGGCTCGAATCGCTTTTTTATTATCGAATAAAGCTGGAAATTGCATGTCAATAGCTCCCAGTAGCTCTTGAAAGTGAATAATGTTGGGTTGGTTAAGAAGTAGAGAAATAATGTGGCAGTATTTGTTATTCGGGATTTTAACTGTGAACGATTGATGAATAGAAGATGATTCTCCAAATTTCTTCAATGCCAGAATTTCTAAGGAAATGATGGCCAAACCATAGAATAATTTTCTAGTGAGATCAAGATAGTTATATTTATAATTGAAATTAAAAGGTCGTAGCTTTAAGGATTCTTTTGACTCCAACAATTCGCATTAAAATTATTCAACAAAAAATTCTGAAATTCGTGCACTTAAAGAAGTGCGTTAATATTCATATCGCCATCGAACAACTGACATTATGAATTACTAATGTATTACCTCTATGCAGTACTGGAACCTCAGTATTCCCTTCATCTTTCTGATATGCTTATACAGAATCAAAAAGAGGACATTTAAGGTAAGAAATTTAACTGGTTAAAAGAGAATTTTTTTTGAGCGGAAGCCTTCTGGACCGATATTGTTTTAGCGAAGTCTTTCAGGTAATTTTTCAAAAAATAGTACCTACGTATAGGGCAATTATTAACTCTTTTCCATTAACTCTCCGTATAGAGAGCCAGTGACTTGATCTAATAAAATAAAAACGACGTGATGCCATATGTTTTATTATTGATATAAATCCTTGCCAATTCATAAATCTGTAATCAAATCCGTAACTGAGCCAAGAAAATAATTTCGTTTAAAAATATAATAATCGTAAAAGAAAACATTCTCATCGTCCGGAATGAACAGAGTGACCGAAGTGTATTATCGGGCAAAAAGGCAGAAACATAATAAACTCAAATACGAAAAGCACATAAGATTATTTATCAAAAAAAAAAAATGTAATCGTTGGTGGGCCTAGAGAGCAACAACTATGTTTTCATAGACACCGGTAGCGAGAACCAATCGCTTTACCAGAAACTTCTCTGCCCCAAATATAGAGATCGCTCCCGTAGGAATTAGAAATATTATAATTGCTTGTTACAATGGATTGGACAGTGAATTCTAAAGAGAATTTAAAGTGCATATTTAAAATAATACAATAGTCTACAGTATCAATATAATTTTTTTCTTACTTTTTTACTTTTATTAATGTGTATCCTCTACTTATAAAAGCAATAAATAAGTTCATTAAATAAGTAATTCAGATTCTGTAGAAGTCATAGAAGAAATTTAAATTTTGAAAGACAAAATAATTCACACATATAAAAAAAAAGAATGACAAATGCTGATAATGATTTTCATAACGATTGAAGCATTTAAATTGATAATAAGTTCAAACATCAGCTTCGAATAGCGACTTTTACAATGAAGGACAATTTTAGAAATGACTGTTAGTAAAATGGATGTCTGCTTATACGATTTTACAAGTAACGTAGGCGTAAATGAATAGCATCAAAATTCCCAATGGCAGAGATCATGAAAAAATTGTAAATTGGTCATAGATTTGAACTGAAAGCTATGAAAATGAAAGACATATGAAAATAGCTTCACGTATTCCTTTACAGAATTGAGAAATATCGAAAAAATTTAAAAGCAAATACTTTTTGTGAAAAAAATGTACATTCTTAGCGATTGATATAAAGACAGATTAAGTTTTATAAAAGTTATGAATAATAAGAAAGATTTTTACTATCAAAGATTTGACATTTTGTAAACGATACTGAATAAGTTAATTTTTGCTTACTAAATGTTTAGATAAATTACACATTAAACATGCATATGAATTTATATGAATTTTCTAACTGTATTTTATACATGATAAGTTATATAACCAAACAATGTATTCCTATCAGAATTAAAATTGAAAAAAAAAGTTTTCGTGATGCACAACTATTCTTCAAATCGTTATTTGAAAGATCATATAACGTGCCATCTCGTAAAAGGGAAACATCCGTGCATTGGGCTTTCTCCACGTTATTTATGGTATTTCAAAACATTTTATTTATTTATCCCTTCCATATAAGTCATTTCAACACCACTACTTTTACTGAACTATACTTCAAGTTTAAGAAGTAAGGAACCGTAATAAATTACCATATTTTTTTGTTTCGAAGCTACAGAATTAAACAAATGAGCCAAGAAGAAATATGATAAAAACTTATGTAACTCAATAGCATTCGATTAAACAAAGTTGTTATATTTCAATACAGTGACGAAATGAAAGTCCTATGTTAATTATCTAAAATATAGAAGGTATGATTATTGTTTCGTATAGGTATAACTTTTTACGATAAGAAATATCATTCGTTCTTGGTTGTCTTCATACATTTTGTATAAATTCATGGGAAATCAATTTTTCTCTTATAAAACACAATGTGTAAATTATTCTGATGGTATTAAAAGTCTTTCCATTAAATGTTGAAAAATATATTAAAAAATCATATTAATTTTCGCCAAATTTTACTTTTGTGGAAAACGTTTCAAATATTGCAACCTGTTTCAGAGGTAATTCTTATCAGTAACATACCTACTTTCAAAAGACCATTGATGGATAGTTTTATGTTCAGCCCGGGTAGGTCCTATACTGTATAAAGCTATACAATCCTCAGAGGAGAAGGGCTGAAGAATAACAAAAGGTATTGTACTGTTCGTCAACGGATTCTGAGACGACCGCATTTCGGCAACTCCATCTCATTAAGGAGTGAGACGCGGAACGGTAAGTGCATTTCCGGTATCCCCTTTGACCTTGGATTTTCCCATAAGATACTAGGAAGTGAAAACATCTTCTACTTTCATCATTGCTTTCACCGCTATTTTGATGGATGAAACCCATCCTAAAGCATGTGGCAAAGCCCGCAGGGTTTTATAATCCGTTGCCGAACATCACTCAATCTGTCTTGTAAGATAAGGTTATCTGCCAGAGTCGTGGTTATAATCTACTAAACGATCTTAGTAGATCATAACCCGGACCCCCAAAACAAAAATAATTACAGGTTTTTCTTTACATTATTAATATATTAAAAAGGTTTTTAAAACTTTTTATCAAAATATATTTCAAAACTGAATTTTGGATTAGTTAAACTAAATCTAATCAAAATGGGGATGTGCTGCTATCTGGAAATAAAATCCGAAGGAGATATTTTTTTCCTTTTGATATTAGAATTTTTAAAAAAAGTGCGCAAAGGGAACCTCTCCACACCCCATCATATCTCCTCTTTCACAATCTACTAGATAATTAAATTAACAGATGATCCTTCACAAAATGGTTATCAGTAACAAAATCGCAATGCATATCAACAAAAACTGCCATTTAAAATTATAACATTTACACTACTGATTTCGATTTGATTTTTGAATTTTACTTACTTTTTTACTGAAATTTACTAGAAGCTACTGCACCCCCTTTCCGTGGTAACGCGGACACAATATCACCATCATGATCATCACTGAAATTTACTTTATTTATTTCTCTTGGGCTAAAGATTTTTCTGTCTATAACAGAATAACTGGTTATACTTCCTCGGAGAACGATTGTTATTCTAATACATGTTTTGATAACATGGTATAATGCGCTTAAATTATCTCAGAAAATCATATGCTAAGTGAAATTGCATGGAAAATATTTCAGTATATTGTGTTTCTCTCGTTGGATCAAATTCCTTTTGTTTTTAAAAATAAGTGTGGTATTGGATATTAAATAAGTATTTTATTTCTTTCGTAAGACTTGTTGAAAGTTCCTTCATATCAAAATACGCTGGATTAAAAAAAAAAAAAAAATACAGAATGTTTTAGAAATTTTTATTCAAAATGAATCTAAAATTAGTGATTAACTTTTTTCTTATTTCTATAAATTTTTTTTCTGGCTGTATATGTTTAGATGCATTCATGAGGATAATTCCATGATCATCTTTAAACTCATAATTTAATTTAAAAATCATTTTATCGTTTTCAACACTAATTTTTTTAATATATTATTTTAAAATCTTAAAATTTTATGTTTTTTCAGATATCTATACATTTATTATTATAATTTTTTGCTTTGCCATATCACACAATTCAAGGTATTACATCATTTCTTCGTCGAAAAAAACTTTAAACTTATACTACTTATTAACACAAGAAAATAAATCATTTTCTAAAATCCTACTCATTATATTATTAACTTTCATTATCTAGAATACTTTAAACTTTTTTTAATATTTTGAAAAACGTATTACTTTTAAATAAAAATGTCGTCTTTTGTGTGGTATTGTCGACAAATTCCAAACAGAAATAATGCAGTTTTAAACTTTTTTTAATACAAATGTTTTATTAGACCCTTATGATTAGATTAAATCAATTTCTTTACAAAATTAATACAAATTTTATAAGGTTTCCTTCTCGGGTTTCTAAGCAAAAAAAAAAAAAAATAATAATAATAATAATAATAATTTTTTTTACTATAAAATAATGATTTATAATTCAGGATAAGCGTAGTAGATACATATACTTTTATAAATGTTAAAACATAATTAGTTTTTAAAAAAGCATAAAATATTCATATTCCTTTATTTAAGGAAAATATTAGACAAATATTTAAATTTGAGGTAGTAATCGCATAGTTAACAATATTGTAAATGCATATACACCAATAGGATTGCCTTTAAATTCCATATTTAGCAAGATAAATGAGTTAAAATATGTTTCTATAATGGTGGTCAGCTTGAATTTTGTCAGATTAGTATTTCTAGAAGGCAGCGGAGTGTCAGAAAAGTAGATGGCCCTAAGGACGTTTCTTTGATTTTTCTGATTGTGCCCTCTTCCCACCCCGTATGTTTCTTTGACCTTTCTATCTCTGCGGCATATCGCATTGAATTTCGCAGCTTTTCCTGTCTGTTTCTTGATGGAAAAAAAAGTTTTATCTTTGAAAAATTAGATGAGTCAGGTTTTCAAAGAAAGCATAAATTTAAGTATTTTGTTAGTTTTATCCCTCAGTGTTTTTTAGTGTCAAAAAAAAAAAAATCCAAAAGTTTAAAAAAATATATTTTTTGCAAAAAAAAAAAAAAAATCCACTAACATAATAAAAAAGAAATATGATATTTAACTAATTCAAATTGCCTCATTTGCATTTTTACTTAGATTGGACATGACATGGTAATATTGACTGTGCATCCATTAGAGAACCAATAATAAGGGATATTTGATGTAGAATTTATTATTAACATTTATTTTTTCATTACAACCGACACGATACTATCGTTTAGACCTAACATTCAATGAATGGTTGATTTACCTTTTAATTAAATATATGTGATAATATTATTATTTTAAAAAAAGTATTTGTGATTTGTAGAATTTGTCGTTTAATAAACGTTACGGTGTAAATGATGCAAGAAGATGCTACAGTACGAACGATTTAAAATTCTCCGAAAGCAGCTTGTTCACTCAAAACTGTAGAAGTTTTTACTTATTTCCGCATATAAAGAAGAAAAATTTATGTTTGCGAGTGAAAATTTCGTTGTAAGGAAGAAACAGAAATATAAAATATATAGATTAACTTTATACGACCTGTAATTGAGATTCAGCAATTGTAATTTTCCAAACTTTCATTGAAAGCGCAACTGGTAAATAATAGTAATAATATATTTTGATGGTATGTATAGTTTGTATGGTATGTATTTTGAAGATAAAATAATGCGATTTTCAATGTGAAACTTAAAATTTCAATTACGCTTTTAAAATAATTTCTCATCAAATCCATTTTTTTTCTTTACATTTGCTTTTATTTTTAGGAACAACATCCTTACAGGTTTTAGCATTAACAATTTACTGCTTTACTTGCAAACAGTTGGTTTTCCGTTCGAAGATTTAACATTAGTAAAGAAATAAAAACGATTGTACCTGAAATGGAAACCTTTCTATTCTCAAGTATACGCACATTAAGACCTTTTTTTTTTTTTTTTTTTTTTTTTTTTTCCATCTTGTATGCTTTATGTAAAACCAACAAGAAAGCCTTTCCTTTCCATTCTATGTCGAGGACGTAATCTCTACAAATACTAAAGACGAAAGAGAGAGAGAGAGAGAGATCGTTCTTCAGGGAAACCTGATTGGACTATAACTAAGAAACTTAGCTCATTTACACTTTGGAGTTTGGGAATATGCACCTCCGAGTGATTTTCTTTAATTAATTTCTAAATAAATAGAAATTATGAGAAATCTTTGTGTGTTTCCACAATGATTTCCGAAAACATTACGGCAGAAAATAATTTTTACAATATTTTTAAACTGAAAAAAATTGCGCTATCAATGAAATTAATTTAATTGATGTGAAAAAGTTTCCAAAATTGAGATAATTTATTTAAAAACATTTTTTGCTTCAATTTTTTATCTGTTGAAATAGTTTGGAATTAAGAATTAATTAGATTTTTATAATTTTTCTTCAATAAGTTCTCAGCATATTTCTCTTAATGAACAATCTTACACAATACAATTAAAAGAATATATAAACATTGCAGTGATACCATTTGTGATTCCGCTCAATTTCTTTTTTTCTATAAAAAAACAGTTTGAAGAATAATTTTAAATGTAAACTCCAACTGAACTTTTCTTTCTTCAAGTTATTAATTTTTATTCCTAAATGTTAGAAATAAAATTAATACATTTGTGTGTGTGTATGTGTTTGACGGTTATAGCTACTTATTTTTTTAAAAAAAAATTGTTCTAAAAAATTAAAAAAAAAAAAAGAATGAAGAATTAAACCTAAAATATTATCATGCTCCAATTAAAGCCTCATATTCTAACCCCGCTCCTGCGTCCGGATTAAATACATTCTCTGCCTCATTTCACAGTGGGCGTATGCCGTACGATAGTTCCCTATTTTTGGCTAGATTCTCTTCCTGTAGCAACCCAACCTTTCGTGAAGGCTTTAATGGTCATCCTCTGCCGATTTCACTCGATTGCCTCTTACTCTTTGCTAAAAAATGGAACCAAGTATTTGTCATTTTCATGTTGTCACTTGGTTCTTTCCTATTTTATATTAAAATAAGCCGGAGCACCTATACAATAAAAAAAAATGAAAATCTTTATTTAAGATGATATGAAAATAAGTTTTTAACAATTTTTATATTTTCATAATTATCTTTTTCTGTATATAATTATTTACCTGCAAAAAAAAAGTTTAATTCAAAAAATAATTTTATCATTTCCAACATAATGTATTTACTTATATTATTTTATATTCTTAGCCTTTTGTGGTTATAGAATATTTGTACATTTATTATTATTATGATAAGTTTTGAAATACCATACAGCTCTCGAATTTGCTTCATTTGTTCGCCTAAAAAGCTGTAAAAATTATAGTTACCTCTTGAAAATAAATCATTCTCTAAAATCTTACACATTAGGTTATTAACTTCCCTTATCTTCCTTCCACTTTTCTAATATTTTATTTTTAAATTATTACTTTTAAATAACAGTGTAAGCTTTAGTGGCGTAGTGTTGACAAATGCCAAAAAGAAATGTCGCATCTTCAGCATTTTCAGAATAAATAACATGTTTTGTTTCACGCTTAGAATTAGATTAAATCAATTCCTATACAAAAATTTAGTACCTTTTATAGGGAGTCAGTCCCTGATGGGGTTTTGAGTAAAAAAAATTTTAGCTTCATATACAATTTTTTTTTTTTTTTTACTTCAAAATGCCTATATATATAAGATAGGATAAGTATAGGAGATACGACATTTTTAATATATGTTAAAAGATAGTTGTTTTTTAGAATTCACATAAATTATTCATATTCATTTGCCTAAAGAGAAATATTTAATTTAAGGTAGTAATCGCATAATTAATAATATTGTAAACGCACACATCCTTGAGGATGACCTTGAATTTCCCAGTCTACCAAGAATAAAAAATGTAATTAGAGCAAGTTTCTATAAATAGTAATCAATTTGAATTTTGTCAGATTAGTATTTCCAGAAAACAGAGGAGTTTTAGAAAAGTAGATGCCGAAAAGGACGTAAATTTCTTTGACAACCCGACTTGTGGAATGTCTATTTGGGCGGATGGGAATTTATATTTATTGAATATGCATCTCTGAGTGATATTTTTAGAAACATTTTTGAATTAAGTCGTAATTTTGAGAAATTTTTAAGTGTTTACGGAATAACTTCCAAAGACATCACAGCACAAAATGATCCTTACAACGTTTGAAAAGTGAAAAAATTCCGTATTTAATTAAATTGATTTAATACTTGCCAATATTTCCCTGAATTTAGGCAATTTTTTAAAAACACTTTTTGTTTAATTTTTTTATTTGTTTAAACAATTTTAAATTAAAAATTGATCTCACTTTTTGAAGATATTTTGCACAAATTCTGAGCATACTTTTCAGAAAGAACATTTTTATAAATACCGCTTAAAAAGTACAAAATTTGCTGTGATAGCATTTTAATTTCTTACAATTCTTTTTTTTTTTTTTTTTTCTATACACAACTAAATTTCGAAGGATATTTTTAAACTTAAACTCCAAAAGAACGTTTCATTCTTCTAGTTATTAATTTTTACTCAAAAAAGATAGAAATAAAATTTAATGCATTTTTTGGTGTGTATTTGTTTGTTCTCGCTGATATTTTTGTTAAATCTAAAAATAAAATTGAAAAATAAGAATTAAACCTAAAATATTATCATGTTCCAGTTATAGGTTTCATTCCTCCACCCCACCAACATTGTCTGGTTTAAATTTCTTCCCCGTCGCAATTTGAAGCGGGCATTTGGTGTGGGATGGTTCCCATTGTTGGCAAGATTCACTTATTGTTATAACCCTACCTGGCGTCAAATTAAATTAATTTAATAGGTATGAAATTTTTCTCTGCCAATCTCATTCTGCCAATTTTTTTCAAAAAATATTTTTTGCTGAATTTAATCTTTTGCTTTCTGTTTATCTCTTGAAACATTTTAGAATTAAAAATAAATCAGCATTTAAGAATTTTTCTTCAATAAGATATGGGCATATTTTTCATTAAAAACATTGTTATGTAACGAAAAATTTAAAAAATATAAACGTTGCTGTGAAATCATTTGCAATTTCGTGCAATTTTTTTTCTCTAAATTCAAAGCAAATTTTTTGAAGAAGACTGTATAAATTGTCTCTCTTCTAGTTATTGAATTTTTGTTCATAAAAAGTAAATATACATTAAAATATAGTATTTCTTGCTTTTGTGTGTGTGTATTTGACGGTTATCGATGCTGCATATTTTAAAGTAAATTATAAAAATGAAATTAAAAAAAAAAGATTTTTGAGTTAAACCTAAAATATTATCATGATCCAGTTAAAGGCTTCATTCCCCCCCCCTAGCGTTAAGATGAATATAATACCTTTCCTACTGCTTTTCAAAGTGGGCGGTGGGGTGGGATGGTTTTCTATTGTTGGCGAGATTCGCTTCCTATAGCAACCCTACCTGACCCGAAATCTTTTAGTGGTCACTGTCTATAACTTTCAATTGCTTTCTCCTTACACTTGGATATACTCGTACGAAGTTTTTGCCTCTTTATGTTAGCTCATAGTAATATCATATAATATAAGAAAGGTATCATTTTAATCTGAAAGGTAAGCTTTTTTTATGTTATTATTACAATGTTTGTTTCATATAGAGAATAAAGATAAAATATTCATATAAGGGTATTTTTTGGTTATAGTTTAGAATAATTTATAAAATTCTAAATATATTTATGGCCCAATATCTCAAATAGTATATGAAGAATTTCACATTTCTTTTCTATGTAAAATTTTGGAAAAATTTATTTATTCATATCAGAAAGTTTTCACACACTTTTTTTTTTAAATTCAAATTCTTTTGTGTGCATAAAAAGGAAATTTTTTAATCTACTTTGCAACGAAAGATTCTATTATATTTATAAAATGGCGATCAGCGTGCTTTAAACGAATTTTGCTTGCACTTAATATCGATTAAATCTTTTATGTGCAATCTATTTCAATAGATTTATATTTGTTCTTTTTATTGTGTTTACGATTATTTCATTTTTTACATTCTGATATCATTTTGAATGCATGTTTGCAGAAAAAGGAAGCTTAATTACTTTTGTTTCTGCATATATTTTTCATTTTATGTCAATTTTCGTTGACGGAATTTTGGCATCATTCATGTTGCCTGTTGCGTATTTTTTCATGTGATAGGATTGAACTTTTGTTTTTGTGCAGCATCTTATATGTTTGCCCCTCCATTAATTCTAGTACAATCTTTTCATTGATGTTTAGTTTTTGCATTGATATTTTACTTGCTATTTTTTGTTCTGCCTCTGACTCGTCATCGAATGAAATTAAAATATAAGAAATACTACAGCCTTATGACCCTGTATTTTGTATTCATTGATATAAAGTTTAATTTTAAAAATATATTAGCTTTTATTTTACTTCTTTTTGCACGATTATAATTTCATCTATGTATTTAATAGAGTTTGAGAAGATTTTTTGATTCCAAATAAATTTCGATGCGCAGTTTTCATATTTCTGATTAGCTAAAATTTATTTAAATAGCTAATCTATAAAATTTATTAATTTTTACATTTGATTTAATTAATTTAATAGTTTTGAATTAATTTTATTTTGATATTTCATCTTATCACTTTAGAAATTTTCACTCATTTTTATTTAATCGAACTTGATTATTAGGTATAAAGACAGAATTATTTTATTGATCTTCTAATTCTTTATGTGCTAAAATTTTGAAAATTTTAGCAATTGTGTGCTTTGGGTAACAAAATAATATATCATTATTTTTTACTTATTTATTAATTAATCAATAAACGTTATCAAGTAATGTTTCCATATTGTTTCTGTGCGACGTAGCATTCGGTTTCCTGGAGTGTTAATTGAACCTGATCATTCCGAGAAGAGAAGATAAAAAATTATTTATTTATTTGTTTTAATGTTTCGGGAAATATTAGTTTGAAAATAAGCAAGGCAATAAATATGAAAAAAATTAAAATCGTGATATTCCGTAGAACGATGAAATTTATGTATGATGCATAGAATTAAATGACGCATTTCTTTTCGTGAAGTACCGATTTCCGAAATTCTTAATTCTTGATAATTGTTAATCCACTGCTTCTGGAAAACAAAAGTTTGATTAGCACTAATATTCTTGTAATGTTTTTTATTGTTAAATTTATTTTCTAATCTGTATTGTTCAATTTTTATTTTTAAAAGTACTCGATGTCATTTTTTTTTTTGTAATTTTTTTTCTCTCTTTAAAATTATCCTCTTTATTTGTAAAAGTTTTTTTAATTTTTAAATTACCACTTGCTTGAAATATTTTTTGCATAGAATGTACTCTCTAGTTATGGCCCAATAGCTAATTTCTAAACAATTTAGGTAAATAAATACTTTCATTTGAAGAACTGCTCTAAATGATTGGAATTTTAACATGACATTATCTTGTTTCAATTATTAAAAGTACTTTTTGAAAAATTAGGAAGTCTTAAGTGTAGCATAATCTTTCAGTTTTATGTAATATTCATTGTCCATGATACACCAAATTTTGAATTAAAAATAATATTTAGTCTTTTACGATTCTGAAATGCGAATTTTCTGTAACAGATATATTCAAATTTTCATATCTCTATTAGTTTTAAATGCATTAGAGTGGAGCTTGCTGCATTTCAATTGTTAGTATCTCAAGAATATTTTATTATGTGCAAGCCGCCTCTGTCGACTAACTGGTTGGCTGGGAAAGATAAAAAGTTTCAGTTTCAAATAAATTTCATATACCTGTTCTTAATAGATTCATCAGCAAAATAGTTTTAAAATTCCAATTTTTATAGTCGTATAACTCAATATAATTTTAGAAGTTTTACATCACTCAGTTCATGGTACAAAACACTCAGTTCATTGTTGTTCATTTTCCAAATTGTCTGCCGCAAATCGTTTTATTTGAATTTTGAATTAGAAACAGAAGTGATTAAATTTTCAACTAATACAAAAAAAAATTTCTTTTGTAGAATAAAGTATAATTTTTCCAAAATATGAACACAGAAAACAGCATGTTTTATCTTTGACGTTTTATGTACACTATAGAATATTTCTTTGTTATTTATGAACATTTTAGAGAATTATCAAAGAAAAATTTCTCTGATTCTACTTAATATATCTCTGATTCTGAAAATTCAGTTTATTGCCTTAAGAAAGAATTTATTCAAAATAGATTATATTATTGATACTCTGTACAAACTTTAAAATTCGTTATTTGTCAGAATCTGTATCGATACAAAATACTTAAAATAAAATTCCTTTCTTTTATATTATTTTTGACCAGTAATTGTATAGACTATTATTAAAATTTTAAAAATTAAATATGGGGCCACAATTCGAAAGAATATTCTCAATATAAAAAATAATCATAAATTTTACATTAAACAATATAGAAATATTAATTTAATAATAATGAATTTTTTAAAAGGACACACAAAAAATTCCTAAAAATTAACAAGCTTCAGGTTTATTTAATTTATTTCAGACGTGTGCTGAAAATTGTAGATTTCCTGATTTAATTTTTATTTAACTTTCAATTTTAAACTTTCATTTTACTTTTTCTCAACAAGATGGCAACGCACTCTATTTATTTTTATTACATTGTTGCACATTTTTCTCCCTGGTTAATATTTTACATATTTTACAGCACGTAAACTTTGAATTTTCTACCTACAATTTTTTGGCCAGAATATAATTTCATTTTGTTTGAGAATTACGGTATGGTTCTTCCTGTATTAGACATTACTGTCACATCATCAATGTTCAAAATTCCAATATTGAATATTTGTTTCAATATTATAGAATCTCTCGATATCAAAGCACTTAAAATGGCACAGGTGTAAATGCGGGACATAAATTCTGAATTATACAGAAAGTAATTTCTAAAGTTATAGTTATATTTATGTGTTTCACTTTTCAGCGAATACACGTGTAACATCTTAGTGAATATTATTTATTTAGGTGTTGTCTGAATTTTATGCAAGTCCTCTAACTTCAACTAAAATTGAGATATTTATTTAAAATATAAGTAACTAAATTGATAAGGAAATTACTATAAATTCTTGGAATCTTATTATTTAAAATGAATAAATGATAACTCTAACAAGCACTTTTCTCATCTGGATTAAACGGTGTTCCTACGACATGTCCGCCTGCAGGCGAGGCGCACTGTCTTTCCTGTCTGTTCAGTTTACCGACAGTTTATTGGTAAGATCTTACACTCTGGTGTCGCATACTTATAATAACCCTTTTCCTACCTTCTCAAAATGGTTGGTGGTTAGCCTGGTGGAAGTCAGGTAACCAGAAAAAAAAATTCACATCAAATTAAAATTTTAGCAATTTTTTTTGCTTAGTACTGGTTTTTTAAAGGGAGATATCATATAATTAAGAAATTTGTAAAATCCGTCTATCATTTCTAATATATAAATATATGCGTTTTCTTTGTTCTTAAATACATATTAATTGCGTTGACTGTAATAATAATAATAATACGAATAATTATTCTTGCAGGTCAATTTTGTTCCTTTTGGTTGGTTATCGACACAAGGCTTTAACGTTCATTGGATTTCCTGGATCCTATATCACCACAAATTCTATTCTGGATACTCAGGATAACGTTTGTTTGCACTGTAAATATTTCAGACTTTTATTTGAAGGTAAACTTATTAAATTTATGTTGTATTGTCAAAATTAAAACTTAATATTGGGTCATGCTGAATCTATTATCGGTTTGGAGCTGCAGTAAATCATGCACCCCTCAAACAAAAAATTACCACTGAATATTATTGCATTGAGACAAAAGACTTTTGATAACATCAATCGGTTGATAACAATAAACATATTGGGTAAAATCGACAATATTTTTATTCCATCAAAGAAAAAGAATAAAAACATCATCTAAAATTTATTTAAAAAATAAGAATTCAAATTTCACTTATTGTAACTTGTGGACAATTATTCCTTTACGGATAGTTTACGTATTGATTGTACTTATAATGTGTTTTAGAATATGTTAAACGCGGCCACACTTAAGCTTTAAAAATTACAGACGTTTGATTCCTTTTTGGGCATTGATTGCAAGATTTTTTTTGTACAAAAAAATTACCTATCTCAAAGAGTAGCAAGAAAAAGATGTAATTAGAACATGTTTCTGTAATAGTAATCAATTTGAATTTTGTCAGATTAGTATTTCCAGAAGTCAGAGGAGTTTTAGAAAAGTGGATGTCCCAAAGGGCGTAGATTTCATTGACTCCCGACTTGTGGAATGTCCATTTGGGCGGATGGGAATTTATATTTATTAAATATGAATCTCAGAGTGATTTTTTTAAACATTTTTGAATTAAATCGGAATTATATGAAATTTTGAGTGTTTACGTAATAACTGCCTGCACAAAATGATTTTTGTAAAGTTTGAAAAGTGAAAAAATTCCGCTTTGAATGAAATTGATTTAATAGTTGCCAAATATTTCCTTTAATTTAGGCAATTTTTAAAAAATACTTTTTGTTTAATTTTTTTATTTATTTAAAAAAATTTTAATTAAAGATTGATCTGACTTTTAGAAGATTTTTTGCATAAATTCTCAGCATATTTTTCAGAAAGAACATTTCTGTATCATAATACAATTTCAATAATACAAAAGTTGCGGTGATACCATTTGCAATTTCTTACAATTTATTTTTCTATACACCAAGAAATTTCGAAGAATACTTTTGAACGTAAACACCAAAAGAACGCTTCATTCTTCTAGTTAGTAATTTTTACTCATAAAAGGTAGAAATAAAATGCATTTTTTTGTGTGTTTGATTGTTAGCTTCCCATACGACTCACCTATTGTTATACCACCCCACTCACCTCGGGCGGCTTAAATTTTTCCCCCATCGCATTTCAAAGTGGGCGGTTGGTGAGGGATGACTTCCTATTGTTGGCGAGATTCGCTTCCTGTAGTAACCCTACCTGGCCCGAAATCTTTTAGTGGTCACTGTCTATAGATTTCATTTGTTCACTCCTTACTCTTGGATATACACGTATGAAGTATTTGAAGTTTTCATATTAGCACGTTGTGATAAAAGAAAGAAATCATTTTAATTTAAAAAGTAAGCCTTTTTATCTTATTAGTAAAATTCATTTTCATATCGAGAGTAAAGATAAAATATTCATATATTGTTTTTCCCTGTTATATTTTAGAATAATTTATAAAATTCGAAATATTTTTATTATCTAAAATCTCAAAAATGCTGAGCAGAATTTCTTAATGTTTCTTTTTTGTGTAAAGTTTTGTTTTTTATTCATATAAGGAAATATTCAAACATTTTAGTTTAATTCAAATTGTATTTTGTGTATAAATTTGGAATTTTGTTTATCAACATTTCATCTGACTCTTAATGTGTTAGAATTTTTAAAATTTCTGCAAATTTGCATTTTTGATGACAAAGTAATATTTATTATTTTCATTTGTTTGTTAAATAATCAATATATTTCATTGCAAATTACTTTCGTAATCGAACGATTTGGAAATTGGATTTGAAGATTTCATTATATTTATAAAATGGCGATCCGCGTGCTTTGAAAGAATATTGCTTGCCCTTGTTTTCAATTAAATTTTTTATGTAGAACGCTTTATTCAAAATCTTGGCAGGCATTTTATTTCAATCGTTTCATGCCAGTTATTTTTATTATATTCACAATTGTTTCCTTTTTACATTATCAAGGCATTTAAAATAGATCTCTGTATAAAACTGAAGCCTAAAAAGTTTTTTTTCTGCTTTTATTTTTCCTTTTAGGCCAATTTTATTTGACGTAATTTTTGCATCATTCATGTTTACTGTTGGGTATTATTACCTATGTTAAGGTTGGGCATTTGTTTTTGAACACCAACTTATATTTTTGCCCTTGCAGTAATTTTAGTACTTTCTCTTCATTGATGTTCAGTTTTTGCATTGATATTTTACTTGCTACTTTCTGTTCTGCCTTTGATTGGTTATCCAGTGAAATCAAAGTTTAAGAAATACTTCAGCCTTTGACCCTTTATATTTGTGTATATTTATATAAAGTTTAATGTTAAAAAAAATTATGTTTTTTTTTTTTTTTTTTTTTTTTTTTTGTACAGTTAAAGTTTTCTCTATGTATTGAATATAGTTTCAGACGATTTATTGGTTTCAAATAAATTTATATGCTCAGTGTTGATATTTCTAATTAGTTATAAATAATTTATTTAGCTAATCCATTAAATTTATTAATTTTTACATTTCAGTTAATTAATTGTATAATGTTGAATTAGTTTAATGTTTATATTTCATTTTATCAAATAATTAATGTTCTCACATTTTTATTTAATCTAACTTGATTATTATGCATAAAAACAGCATTTATGGATAATTATTCTTCGATCTGCATCTAACTCCAGATCCACTAAAAGTTTGAAAATTTGTGCAGTTTTAAGATTTGGATAACAAAATAATATTTCCTTATATTTTACTTAATTATTCATTAATCAGTAAACTTTATTAATTAATGCATCTGTCACATCCGTTCCCAGGCAGTAGGTCTCTTCTTATCATGATAAGATGTGTGGAAAGGGAAAATTAAATGTGATATATTTACATATATTATTTATTTTAGAGCACGTGATGAATCACGTATTTAAGAACTTCTTTAATATTTATAATTTACCACCTTGAAGTGCCCACCAGTCGATAGGAAAGGATATTGGTTGTGTTTAATTTTAGTTAAAATTCTTATACATTTCTTAATGTTTAAAATTTCCTGCAGAAAATATTATCAAGCATCAAATTGTAATAGGAATTAAATCGCAATTATTCTTCAATCTATCTCCTTTATCATTCATTGTACACATGAACATGCCTTGTGAGATTTTCCTCATTTTTATAGTACCATTAAAAGCTTAATGTCAAGGTCATTTCAAAATGAAATTCGTCTTTTACGTTAGTGTAATTTCACTTTATAATTCCTCTTGTATATAACGCAGAGTTTGTTTGTTTTTTAAAGCTTTCAAGTATATCAAATTCAAGCTATTTTTATTTTTTTGGATTTAGTTATGTCTTTTTGGTTATTTCCAGTGCTCTAAAAACTGTAACGTTTAATTTAGAGAGTTAAATTCGGGACATATATACACTTTCGACAGTGGTAATATGTATTTCGTAAGCAGTCTGTAGAAATTTTACATAGAATTTTAATAAGCTGAAAATTAAGAGAAATTTTGATATTTTCGCTCTTTAACATCCGTAAGTATAACAGCAAAAATAATTTTTGTATAAAATGAAAATTCAAATATTTTCTTATAAAGACAACATTCTGTGCGGTATAATTTTTCTCCTTTTTTTTAAATGAAGTTAAATAAAATTCTAACATATATAAAACTGCGTATTTTTTTGTTGGATTGGAATGGTGATCTTTTTTATTTGTTTCTATTATTATTTCATCACAGTTTCACTTTTAATTGTTAATGACCAAATTAGTAAGATTCAATTTATTTTTCTACATTCAATTGGGTTCTGCAGGAGACTTACTTTGAATAACATTTTTGAAATTTCATTCTATTTGTAATTAAAGTTTTACTTCAGAACTAAGCAAAATTGACAATTTTTGAAAAGGCATTCATTTTTAAACAGTGCTGATTTACTTGATAGTGAAATTTGATGCATTGATGCATGCTAGAAAAACAGGGAAATGTATTGTACATTGAGCAGAACTATATAAAGCTTCTAAAATGGTATAAATTTTGTATCTATCAAAATTTTAAATATATTAATCTGATCAAGGCATTAGGAACACTTTGCACAAAATATTTAATTGAAATTTTTACTAGTAATTAATTATAGCAATCCAACTGGTCACCAAAGCGACGTGTGTTTCATATCTGTAGAGATATAATTAATATTCTGTTGTTTTTACTCTACCATCTTTCTTATAATTCTTATTATTGAAAGACAAATAAGCAAAGACAGGTGCTGAAGTGAGCTTCACTTAGCAGTAAAAAAGAAAAAAAAGTTAAAATCGTGATATTATTTCGATGATGAATTTTATCGGTGATACATACGGATTTATAATTATATGTTTCTTTATATGGCAACAAAGGTATCAAGAATCTATCGAAATATGAACTATGTTAATTTAACTATGACATTAAGAACACGTTACATAAAATATTCTATTCAAATTTTCAGTAATCGGTTGTCCTAGAGAACAAAGTGGTAATCAAAAACGGCTGGTCTTTCATGTCTGTAGATATTTAAAAGATACTCCATTGCGAATTTATCCATCTTTCGTCTAATTATCTTTATTGAAAAAAAATAAACAAAAACATGTTGCTGATGAGAGATTCACAATATGTACGTCAGTAAATAATACAAAACTTAAAATCGTGATATAATTGCGATGGGGTATTTTATCGGTGATACACACTGATGTGTAATTAAATGCTTCTTTATACAGGAAAAGTGTTCTAGAGAAGGTAGGTGAGAGAGAAATAGATTTCCCAGACACAAATTTTAGGAAAAAATATTCATAACAATGTTGCAACACAGAAAATTGAGTTTGAATGTCGTTATTTATAAAAAAATATTATTAGAGTAACTGATACATACTTTCATGTTTTGAGTCGAAATTCTTTATTCTGGTTAATTGTGAATCCATTTCATTTTGGAAAAAAATTTTTTAAACACACATTTGATTAGCAAGTGTTCAGGGGCCTCACTTGCCCTCAGAAGCTACTGCACCCCTATTTGTATGACTTCATGGACTTCGTTTGAATTGGTGTTCAATCCAAGGGGGAGAAGCAACACCAACAACAACAATGTTTCTGCGTGTTAATTTTATTTTCTTATTTATAATGAACTGTATCT
This sequence comes from Argiope bruennichi, assembly GCF_947563725.1. Lineage (NCBI taxonomy): Eukaryota > Metazoa > Arthropoda > Arachnida > Araneae > Araneidae > Argiope > Argiope bruennichi. Next base: position 76,295,213 of record NC_079153.1, on the reverse strand, counting down.
TTTTAAGAGCATTCAATTTCATTTTAGCCTCATTTTGTAAAATAAAAATTATGCTGCCATTTGAAAGTTTTTTGAATTTTTAAATTACCATTTGTTTTAAATGTTTTATATATAGAATGTAATCTCTAATTATGGTCCAATAGCTAATTTCTAAATTATTTGAGGTAAATAAGTCATTTCGCTTTAAGAACTACTCTAAATGATGTCAAAATATAATATATCATCTCGTTAGAATAATTAAAATTACTTTTGAAAATAAATGAAGTCTTTAGTATTACAGAATCATTCAGTTTTATTAAAAATATTCATGGTCCTTAATATTCAAGCTTTTAAATTTAAAAAAAAATCAATTTCTTTGTAATCTAATGAATATGTTCACAGTTCTGAAATAGAAATATTCAATTTTTCTTATTTCTATTAGTTTTAAATGTATAGGCGTGGATATTGATTCCTTTTAAATGTTAGAATCTCAAGAATAATTTATTAAGTACAAGCCATCTCTGGTGACTAATTGGTTTGCTGGGATTAAGGGTCTCTAAAAGTTTTCAATTCAATATTTTATGTAACCTGATCTTAATAAATTCCTCAGCAAAATATTTTTGCTCTTCACATTTTGATTTTCATATAACTCATACTATGTTAGATGTTTAATATCATTCGGTTAATTGTGCTATGCAATTATGTGCATCTGTTAATTGTTCCTATATTTTCGGTCAAAACTGCGTAAATTAATTCAAAAAATATGATTAATTTATCAATTAATACAATCAATAATTTGAAGAACCAAAAATTTTTCTCAAAAGTATGAAAACAGATTATACAGTGGTTTTGCTTTGCAATCGTGTGCACATTACAGAACATTTTTTTTATTATCTATGCAACATCTTAGAGAATTATTCAAGAAATTTGTCTCTGTATCGACTGAATATATCTCAGTCTATAATAATTACACATGCAGTAATAATAATATACATTATTTTTTTTTCAGATCGATTTCGCCCCTTTTGGCTGGTAAACGGCGAAATGTTTTGACGTTCTTCGGTTTATTTGGAAGCTACATCATCGTAAAATTAATTCTGGGCGCCAAGAGCAGCATTGGTCTGAATTGTGTGTCTGCAATTTTTACTTGAAGGTATACTTGTTCAATGTATGTTGTGTTGTACGAATGAAAACATAAAATTAGGTTGTGCTAAATCTAGTATGGATTTGAAGCTTTAATAAAACCTGAAGTCTTCAAAACAGTAATTAAAACTTAATATGACAGTATTGAGACATAAGACTTTCGATAGCATCAATCGATTGGTAATGATAAAGGTATTAAATGAAATAAACAATATTTTAATTCCATCAAAGAAAAAAATAGTTTTAACAGATAGTTTACGTGCTGATTGTATACTTGTGCTATTTTTTTAATGTGTTAAACGACGCAGCACGTCATGTTTGAATCTAGCGTGATCGATCCTCAGACGAGTTAAAAATGTGTCATGATTTGGATAATTTAAAGGCCAATTTTCTACGGTAGGCTTACAATTATGAAGTTTTTTAGGGTTTCAGAATCTCATTGAGTTTTCCAGTCGATGTAAAGATAGCGTTTTACCTGTTTCTTCAAATCGCAAGCAGGTATGGGTATTTCTAAAAAACGAGTTGCGGATTTGGCACTTTTCTCAGCCTGTTCATTCCCACATGGGATGGTATCCGGCAGAATAAAACTGAAAGGCCTAGTGAGATAATCTTATAAAATAAATCCTAAATATATTTGAATTAGTATGATTTTAAAGACTAAAATACTGAATGTATCAATATAAACAATATAGTTTCTACTTCGTAATATGGATGACTAGGAAGAGACTGATTTCTAAAACAATAATGTAAAGAAAGTATTTGCGTTCTAAGGTGTAAATCTGGTTCATAACACTCAACTTATAAACTTTTAATTGGAGAGGTGCGGCAAGCTCCAGAACGTATTCTGAGCACATCACGTTGAACAAAGTCAATTTATTTCAGTATCCTTTTTCTAGCTCAGTCATTGATTACGCACCCATAATCTATTTTCGAAAGGATGGTAGCTCTATAAATCCTCAGGATTGAAGTTTTTTCAGCTCCCCAAAATCTATCAGAGTGAACTTTCAAGATATTTAGAGACCTCTCCCATTTTTTTCGTAAAAACGTTAGGTGGAATTAAAACGTCAGCTTTTTGTCGAAAGTGATTCCTAAGAAACAAATTCACTGAGAAAAGGAATTTTTGACCATATAATTCTAGGGTCTCGGTGAAGATTTCTCTTCCGACAAAAATGCATGCCTGCTGTTTTTGCTGTTTGAGAAAGTGAAAACAATTAATATGAAAATTGTTTAATTTTGTTCACTGCCATTTGCAGTTGTATCTCTATAAAACACATGTGGTTTCCCATACAAGAAATGTGTAGATCCTCTACATAAAGATATCCTTTGTCATATTTAGGTAGCTGGCTTAAAACATTATCAATTTTTATAGTGAAAAGGGGGACACTTAAAACAGAGCCCTGTGGGACACCTTCTTGAATAAAATTATCAGAAAATTCATGTCCTAGTTTAACTTTAAATTCTCTTAATCGTAAAAAAAATTTCAATAAAAATTGGCAAGTTTCCTCGTAGATTAAAGTCGTAGAGATCTTTCTGGAAGCCATTAGGTATTGCAATATTGGACCAAAAGTTCAATACCAGTATTCGGTATTTTTTAGACCTTAATATCAGAAAAAAGGTTTTAATACCGGTAGTAGAAATTTTAGAAAAAGAAAGAAAACACAAGTGTTTATCTGTTTTATTTGCCAGTTTTATTAGAGAGCGTAAATATCACAAAAAATAATTAGTAACCTATAAATTATAACAGTATATAAAGAATCACAAAAATTAAAGGAACATCTTATTTATTTAAATCACAAAAAAGTGAAAATATCACTATTCAATCTGTGGTACTATTACAAATTTTTGAAATGTGATTTAAAAAAAAAATGCATCAATTGTACTGTCATTAAACGTAATTTTTAATGACAGTAATTTTGTACAAACGCTCTTTCGGCATCTAGTATAGTTGGTGGTACTGTTAGCAATGCGCGATATACTTTATCCAAGTATTTACCTTTAAATCCCTCATCTTCAATTAAATCCATTTCTCGTCGGATGGTTTGGGATATATCTGATTTCTTATTGTATTTTGGTTTGTTGAAAGTTTTTTTTTATTTATCGCTAAGTCTAATTTTTGTTCAAGAGACATTTGCTTTTCACTATCGACATTAATGTCATCATAATCTTCTAGTGTCATGTACGGAATTCTTCTGAATGTGGATAGGTTTGTCGGTAAAACATTTTAATATTATTTACTATAAACTTGATAAGATTTGAATTGGTTAGGCTCTTTTTTTCTTTTTCATTTTAATTTTTAAAAGCATAATAATCTTGTAAATTCTGTAAGACAATTTCATTTATTTTTCATAATTTAATGTTTATGTCCCTCATATTAAATAAAAATTGCTCTGAAATATTTTAATGTACTTGAGTACTTTTTTCATCTGTATTACTAATTATCTGTAATGTTTACGTCTCATAAAAATGGGAGCCTTGATTGTTAAATGTAAACATCTCCTCCTTTCATCTTTCCTCTCACCCCTATTTTGTCGAATTAAACCAATTCTAACGAATGCGCAAAAGCGCCAAGGGTTTTACAATTTGTTGTGAAATAGTACTTTATCTCTTCTCTTGATATATTTCCTTCGAAATTCGATTAAAGAAATGCAACAAGTTTTTCTGCTATAAATAAGTTAAATGCTGGATCATTGCATATCTGATGTTATCTGGAATAGAAGATTTATGAACATTTGATAAAGCAAACTGAAGTTCTTCATATGTAAAATAACTATTGTAATGTAATTCAGCATGGGATATAAAAATCAATTTGTTGTTCTCGGATAGATTTTTGAAATTTAAAAATTATGGATTATAATTTTTACTGGAGGATGTATTTTCTAAAGTAGAAGTTATTGTATTTGCCATGCCTTTTAAAGATGTTATAATCTGATTACTAACATTTAATATTGACACATTATTAGTGAAAGGAATGCCTGCAGCTTTTTGTATTTTTGCCAAAGTTTTTGGCTTGAAATAGAAGGTTTTAAGGTGATAACAAATTTTCGCCACGACATTCTACGACTGCATCTTTGAATACGTAGCTCTTTGTATGTAAATAATTTTCAGATGTGGGATATCTGCGAAAGACATCCCTTGCTTTTCTTTCGGGCTTGTTGACACTCACTATTCCACCATGGTTTACTTTGCTTCCTCCGATTGCATTTATTTAGTCCGCAGGATGGATGCATTTGCAGCATGGATTATAGTTTGGGTAATTAAGTCAAATTTTTAATATAATTTTATTAATTTTTGAAAGATTAGAGAATGTATTCCACTCAGCTGCTGTGAATATGTATCTAGATGGCTTATGATAATTATGACGGTTATGTCTATTATTAGTTATAATTAAAGAAAAATTGTAATTATTGTGGAGATACTTGTCTACTGTCAGATTAAGAAACGGTAAGATTGATAAAAAAAAAGGTTGGTTGTTTGGAAGGATTTTGTAGACTGGTGGAAATATATCATTTCGTGTATATTTAGAAGGCATAGATTGAGATCCTGTAAAAGTTTTTCTACCTGTAAACCTCTTCCATTGGTGTCAGAATTTCCCCAAATGAGACTATGGCATTAAAATCTCATCTAATCTAATCAAATCTAATCTAAAATCATTAAATTAAGACAGCAATAACCTGTAAATTTATGCTGAAATTCAATGGAGGTAATGGGAAAAAACACACACAGGAGAAACACAAAAAAGAGAAACACAGCATTGTTTCTTAGAAGATACCGATTCGTCTGAGTAACGAAGGGACATTTCTTCATAAAAACGGTGAACACTGAAGACAGGATCACTGTCCGAGTCTTCCTCTTTAGTTTTTTTCTGTTCTTTTAAGAAGTCTTCCTGTATTAAGGAATGTTTGAGTGAATACTTCGTTTGGGCTCTTTGCTCCATTGAAATTCAAGCACGTTTATTGGCTTTTGTATTTTTAGCTTGCTTTATTTGGGGTCAGATATTTTGGTGGTTTTCTTATTCTCAACTTTATGCTTGGTGTATGGTTTAAATTTCCCAGTTTCAATGAATGAACAAGAATTTTTGAGTGGATAATTCTTAGCTAATGGATTTTATTTAGATAATGATGGCGGGGGGGGGGGATATTTTAGTAACTTTTTCGTCAGTCAATGTACTTGAGGAAGTTACTGATTTCATTGCTTTGCAATAAGAAAGTGGTCTTTGTTGAGGTGTCAACAGCTTTTTAGCTTCCAAGTATTTTAAGGTTTTCTTTATTTTAAGTTCTTTAAGTTCTTGAATTTTCTTTTCTAACTTCCATTGTGGACAGTCTTGGGAGTTGGATTGATGTGATTTTTTACAGTTTATACATTGAGGGTCTTCTGTGCAATCATTAGCTTGATGGACAGCAGGTGCACATCTAGAACAGGTCTATGTCCCTCTACAAGCTATCTTGGAATGACCGAAACGTTGATAATTATAGCATCTGGTAGGATTAGGTATATAAGGACATACTTTGCAGTTTAAGTAGCCTGCTTTTATGCTGGATGGTAATTTTGTTGTATGGAAAGTTAAGATAATACTTTTAATGGGAGCCAAGACATTTCCTTTTTTCATGAAATTGCGTTTCACTAAAATTACACCTTGGCTGGCAAGGCCATCAAGATTTTCACTTTAAATTGATTTCAAGAGTTTCTTTTCTGATATAATCGCACTCCAGAAATTAAGTGTTCAGTGAAATGTTACAAAAAGGGAATAATTTAAAATGATTTGTCTTGCAAAAAGGATTTGGTTTGAAGAGCAGAATTAGTTTCGGTTAGTAAGTTTTACTAACCGAATTTTTTTACTGACTTTTGACTGCCGCCAATGCTTTTCAAAGTTTTCTCATAAAGGGATAATTCAGATAGCTTTCCATAAGGAAATGGCCAGAATAATGAAGCGAGCAGTTTCAAACAACGGTTCAGTGTCGGAAGTCAGAAAACCCAGAAGCCATATAAAAATTCGGGCCCCGACGCACCACCCACCATGGAGCCCAACAAGGCAGGGCTGCCACCGGCTCGAGCCATTTCCAGTTCGACTCTTACCATAGTGCTAGCCAGGGCCTATACGCTAAAAGTTACCTCCAAGAACACTGACCGACCCTTAACGTCAAGCCCCAGAGAGTGACCCCTTCGCTTGATCATTAGCATTTAGGATACCAGCCGAATTGATACACTGGAAACAAATAGTACACCACCCATCAAATGGATCGCCATACAGGGCCAACACGTGTGGTTTTCGGAAATCAGAGAGAAGCAAGGCGCAAACAGAACGGCAACAGCTTCTCACGGAAAATTCCCTCTTTTGCCCCTCCAATGATGGAAAAATCAAGCACGCAGCAGAAGGCCAAAGGGAGAGTAAACATAAAGGGAGTATAAATCCCTGTGAACCTTGGGATTAGGACTCACCGATAGTAGGTGAGTCCCTGAAGGGATGACTCATTAGAAATATTATCATTATATTCAAATGATTTTTATTTAGATCCTACGTTATTTAAAATGAGTGTTACATATAATTAAGCTAATTATCAAATGAAAGGTTATTCTACTTAAAGCAAATAAATGCTTGACGTGAAATAATCTTCTTTGGATACTAAGCGAATAGGTGATTTTTAGATTATTGATAGTCTTTCAAAGCAAAATAGTTATTCTAAAAACAAACCAAAATCGAAAATAAAAAAATATTTATCTCATTAAAGAATGTTTTATATCATAATAATCAAAATGAATTTTTATATCAAATTTTTTAATCGTAAAAAAATAATTAATCAACAATTTCATGAAACAATAAAATTTTGCCTCACATTAAAAAATATTTTAAAATTTTATGAAAAAAAATATAAAAATTGTGAAATTTTAAGAAAATGCAACATTAGCTCACCTCAAATAAACATTTCAAAAATGATTTCTTGATTTTGATGTATCTTTACGTATCAGAGCCTCCCTAAATTTACAATAAAGAAAAACACATTACTTTCCATTTATTTCTTGTCTGACCATATCTCTGTAAATCGATACTTCAAAACCGCTATGAACTAGATGGACGAAATTGGGTAACATTGGGTAATTGGTAATTAACATTTACACTATAGGAGTAGATTTCAATCAATTATTGAATTGAATCCATTCAGAGGAAATGACTGTATAGAAATTGTGACTATGACTGCCCGTAGCAAAGTTAACATAGTAGTATATGTGTTTCACATCTAAATTACAGATATCCGACAAATGTGGAACTGAATGCGTCAAATAGACTGTCTGTCGGCCTTACTTTTACAAACATGTAAACGCAGTAATTCAAAAACGCAATGACTTACATATTTGAAATTCGTGACTACAGTTGCAGTTCTATGTCAAATATGGTAGGAAGTAATGCGTCTGAAGGGTTGGTTCCGGGCGCTATTAACTGCATACCATGGATTAATCCTCAAAAAAATGTCCAAAGTTAAAACAATAGATATAGTATAAATACATTAGATCAAATAATCAATGTCATAGATCAATATTTCATTGATTTTATTTTGCAATGCCAAGCAAGGCATTCCTTCGTTGACTTAAAAACTTTAACACAATTTATTCTGTTGATTGGATAGCACCGTTATTAGAATACAAAAAAAAAAAAAAAATGCGGGAAATATCTGGTTTAATTTTTTTTTTAATTTTAAAGGTTTTATTTCCCTTGATAAATTTTGCACAGTGAAATATTTTCTCTCACCAAATTCAAAATAATAATTTTTGTAAGAAGACAGCGGTCCCTTATTTTGGTTTCGAAATCTAATTCTCATATTATAAGATCAATTTTAATATTAAAATTTTTCGGATTTTTTATTCTTTTAAATATCTAAAACTAAGAAATTAAAAAAGAAGTGACAGATATAGTAATTGAGAATTTTTGGCAATTAGCTCTTTTAAATTATACTTTCGACGTTTTTCTTATTGCCCAATTACTGTTCGCTTCAGTATTCTGAGACGACCACTTTTCAACGATTCTATCTTATTATTGGGAGAGACGCGAACGGATGAACATTTCTGGAATTCTTCGTCATTTTGCCTTACTTTTCGACTTATTAGTTACTTTTTTATTCATTTTTTTTTACCTGTATGTGAGTATCGTGTCGTTTCTGACAGCATTAATTTCATACATTATGCGAGTTATCCGAGTTTACTTTATTGTTAAATGTAAACAGCCCCTCCTTTCCTCTTTCCACTCACCCCTATTTTGACGAATTACACCCATTCGAACGCATGCGCCAAAGAGCGGAGTGTTTTAGAATATGTTGGCAAACAATAATATCATTTATTTGTGGATAAAAATGTAGCAAATTTTAGAATTGTACGAAATATGCAAAAAATTTATACAAATAAATGTTTAAGATAACTATTATATAAATAAATAGAAGAGATAAGATAAAATAAATAGAGATAGGATAGAATAAAGTAATGCAACATTTTATTTTAACTTTTTCCGTATGAAGAGTCAATGAATTTCATATTTATCTGACATATCTGTGGTTGCTTTAATTTTTTTTCATTGTTTCATGAAAAAGAAAATTTTATTTTTGGCATTTTATGTTTACTATCGTCCACGTAGATAGTGACAAGCGCATAACCTTGATGTTTTATCTGCAATTCGAAATTCTTCTAACAATTCAGCTTTAAAATAACTTTTATATTCCTTATTAATTTTCTAATATTTTATTTCCTTCCAGGTTCAACAGAAATACTGTGGTAGAGCAAGATACAAGAAAAAGCAATCACCTTTTTTACGAGAGTGTTTCAAGATCTATTTGAAAATGACAGCATCTGGTGAAGATTCCAGAATTGTAAAGTCTTTGAAGCCATCGCTTTCCCACATGTGCTTGTCAAAAGTTGCTTTTCTATTATACAATGAGTTTGGTTATAAAATTTTGAAAAAGGTGCTTTCGGAAATGAAATCACAAAACTTATCAGAACCTGAAAAACACGATATAAGAAATTTTTCGATTTTGAGTAAGCGAGTTCAAGAAAAATTGCTCCTTATACCTACAAATTTACGAAAAGTGGTATTGGAAGGAGTGAAAAGAGTGCAGCAAGAAATCAGGAGATGGATAGTTCGCCACGAAAAAAAGGATCAATATTGTTACTATCCAAAATGCACTATCTTCTGGAGATCAGATGGAACTATAGATCGATTGAAAACAGCTCAAGAAATCGTTCGTAATGAAAATATCGATATTACCGCTCGGTTTGAAATAGCTTGCATGTATAGTTTGGTAAACAGTGTGCAAACTTTGTGGTCAGCATTGGAGGCAAATGGTGAAGCCGATCAGTTTAAGAAGCCTTGCACTGACAGACATTGCAATGTTATAGTGCACATTTGGGTTTCATGGCTGCTCCAAGAGGAGCGTAGTGATTGGACTGAAGCCGTGCATCAAGATCTCACCTTGGCAGGATTTCAGTATTTCGTTAAACCAAGGTTCAGTGCTTTATTTCGTGAACTGAAGCCTGCACAAAGGAGCAAATTTTTTAAATATTTGAAGTTTTGTGATGCAGATGATTTACGCTTTTGTCTGTACGCAGTCTCGGCTAAAGAGCAAAAAGAAATAATGAAGCTTTTTGCTCGGGAAGTTCTGCTTGCCCATGCGAAATGGCCGCTGACAGATGCTTTTCTTGAAATTGCAGACAAATCGTGGGAGTTTTTAAATCCTCTTTCTTTTACAGATGTGCTAGGACGTCTTTTGGAATTCAAGAATTGTTCAGATGTCGATTATAAATATCTTGTGGAGGAGTTTTGGAACAGGAGTCCTGCTCATTTCAAGGAAGACTCTTTTACATTTGTCGGGAGAATAACCAATCCTATTTCGAGATCATTATAATTCATTAAGAAAAAAAACTTTAAAATTATGTTTGAAAGTTATGAAAATAGATGAAAATATTTTTATCACGTGATTGTCAGCTTTTCATATCATTAGAAAATAACAAATTTGTAAAAATATTTCTCTGTAGAAATTTTGTAAGGAATCTGTCAGTATGTGTTAAAAAATAATGTGTCAGCTTTAAAATATTCTCTCTGTAACTGCAATTTGAATAAAAAAATTAAGTGAATTTTTTATAGTTTTAGTTTTTAAATCTTTCTGAATGTTATATTAAAAATGTTTCATATTTTCTTGCATTTATAATTGGTAACTACTGCCTTGTTATTAATGAAACGAATTATTTCATATTTTTTATTATTTGTTTTATTAATTGTCACAAGAGTTTCATTGATAATTTGGTATTCATTTCAGATTTGTGAGCAAAATCTGAAATACCTTTAACTTTAGCTGTTTAAATAAATATACTTTCAATATAATTTATTATCTCATTAAAAATTTTATTATCAATATACGTTCCAAAATCTTCTATCGGCCACATCCTTATTTTTAATACGAAAGAACTCTTTGCGTAAAATATTTTAATATAACAATAATAAAATAAAAGAAAAAAGCTTTATATAAAATATATGGTGCATTTTTAATTTGAACTAATATTTGAATTTGGGTCAGTCAAGGATTTTAATATCTCATAGTTTCATAAAAAATTTCCAGATTATTACAAATAATTTTTAAAAATCGGCAGACATTTAATTTTTTCAATGAATTATGAATAACATTTGAAAAAATGATACAAAATTTGATTTAACATTGTGAGTAGTATTTGAAATATGTGCTTAAAGACAATTTCATCATTTAATTTTTATCTTAATCGGCCATTAAAAATAATTTATTAAGTTTTAATTGAATTCTAAAATGAAAATTTGCAAGCAATTTCGAGGGAAGCCTTTCTCAGTCTTTTTAATTTTTTTGTAGAATTATGATATGGTAATTACATATCTGGTATGTTAATACAGACACATTTGATACCTAAAAGTTTCATTTTTTTTTTTTGAAGATTTATTGTGATAGTTGTTAATATTGCATGAATAGAATGTTTATACAAAGATTGATTGTATGAAAATGATAATGCAAAGCACAGTGGTAAATTTGCCCAAGTCCATGCTCCACTTAAGAAGGAAATTTATTTATTAATTAAAAATTATCTCAACAATTTCTATTCAAATTTTTTCCAAGAACTTTAAAACACTAAGAAAGAAAAGAAAAGAAGAATCAGAATAGTCAAATTAATATCCACTTACCTTCTTACTAGACAATCGCATATCCACCGCCTTCTCAGAAAGCGATGTAAAAATAAACCTTAAAAGGGGCCGAAGAAAGTTTGCTATCTGTAATGGCTTATCACTTCCTGCAATACCCACGTGGAAATCTTCTTGTTAAGTCATTGACTAGTACACTCAGAAAATGATGGAACAGTTCCGAAAATTCACTGTTTTAAGCCTATTTTTTAGTATGCTTGAATCGGAATAATATGGTACCTTTACTTAACAATAATTTCTCAGGAAAAACTTCCTTGAATGTTCCTCACTTAAAAGTAGAAAAGATATGTTTCCTTTGTACTTCAAAGGGCAGTTAACAATTGCAGACGGCAACGGCAACGTCGTGATGTTTCGGAGTGACAAAGTGATTTCGATGTGACAAAGTGATCACGAGCTCCTGCACATCATAATTTGGAATAAATACTTTAATTTGTTAGTTTAGGGAAAAGTAAAAATTAATTGAGACTAGTTTGGACGGGCGCAATAAAGCTCTAACGCCATGAAATTTGGTACATAATTTTTTATTATTTAAAACTTTAATATAATTAATTAATTAGAAATAATATTTATATTTTTTATGGGGTAAATTTAGAGAATTTTAATGAAATTGAGTTCCATGTGCCTTACTAACTATTTGGACTGATTTGACTATTTTTGCATATTTAGTTTGAAAAAAATTTCGAGAAATTTCACGCTTGTTGCTCATCGTAGCTATCTGAGGCCTCAGCAAATAATTTTGAAAATTTTATCCACCAGATTGGTAACAGACATAATTAGTTCTCAGTTTTTTGACTGAGGGAAAATTTATATAGATATTATCTATCTCAGCTCTCGGTCTCTTCCTCGAGCTTAATACTGCTCGATCGTATGCAGGTAAAATGAGTTACTTGTTACGAATTTGGGGTACTTTGTCGAAGAATTTAATTGATGTTCTTCTGAAAAATTCCGAAACAGGTTCAATTTTGAGATCGTCGTGTAATATTTTCCTCCTGATATACCAGGGAGCGTTTACAATCTTCATCAGGTGCCTATTTTGAAAAACTTGCAACCTCTTGATATTAGTGGCGGAAGTCGCCCCCGAAATTTGGGAGCCGAAATTTAAAATTGGTCTTAAAATAGCTTTGTAAAGAAGAAGCTTGTGCCTAATCGATAGCTTGCTCCGTGGAGAAATTAAGCTGTTGAGTTTAACACTCATTCTAGTAGCTCTGGCGAGGGCTGCGAAATATGACTATTAAAGCTTAATTTAGTGTCTAAATCTATCTATAAGTATTTATATTCTTTTACGAAGAGGACGGGTTGGCCGAAAATTTGGTTAGGGGTTAGGTTAGGCATTACCAATTTTTTAGAAAATAGGAGGCACGCGTATTTTTTTGGGTTGACTTTTATTTTCCTGCCGATGAGCCAGTACTGTAAAACTGTCATGTATTGTTGTATGTTTGCAATGATTGTGTGTGGATCCCTATGCTGTGTGAAAATGGCATTATCGCCTGCAAAAATTGCTAAATGACAATTGCTAGCTCTAGGTAGATCGTTAGTATAAATGTTGAAAAGAGTTGGAGAAAGGAAACTCCGTTGCGCACAACCGCTCAGGATTGGTCTGCAGGATGAAATTACATCATTTACTCTTACCCGAATATTACGAGAATATAGGTACGAGCGTAAAATTTTGAGAAATTGTGCCAGAAATCCAAGTTGCATGCACTTGAATAAAAGCCGTTCGTGCCAAATTTTTTCATAGGCTTTGGCTACGTCCAGAAAAAGTGCACCTGTGGTTTGGGACTTCACAAAGCTGTTATGAATCAGTTCGGTAACAAGAATTATCTGCTGATTCGTAGGCAGAGTTTTCCGAAATCCAAACCCCTCAGGGGCTCACCTACTATAGGTGAGTACGGGTGTCCCAATCCCGAGGTTCCCAGGGATCTTTACTCCCTTTCGGTTCGCACTCCTCTAAGCCTTCTACTTTCTGCTGTGTTTTTCCTTCCCTCGACGGCAAGCGAGGGAGCTCTCCATGAGAAGCTGTTGCCGCTCTGTTTGCTTCTTGCTTCTCATGGACAGCCAAAAACCCCACGTGTTGGCCGTGCGTGGCAACCCATTAGACGGGCCTTACACTGTGGTCCCCGGTGTATCAATCGGCCGGTATCCTAATCATTTGATTAGTCTGCTAGGGATCAAGCGAAAGGGTCATCCTCTGGGGCTTGGCGTTAAGGGTGGTCAACGTTCCTGGAGATGGCCCTGAGCGTATAGGTTCCGGCTAGCACTAAGGCAAGTGCCGAGGCTGGGAAATTCCAGAGCCGGTAACTACCTTCCCTTGTTGGACTCCGTGGTGGGTGGTGCTGTCGGGACCCGAATTACTCTTACCTTGTGTATGGGTAAATCAAAGAAATCTCCCTTCAGTGGGCGTCAACGTGAAGAAACAATTTTGAAAGAACATTTTGATACGTATTTCATTGTCAAACGAAAGTCTCCAGCTAATGAGACATTCCATACAGTCTCTCCATTTTTAGTAGAAAAGGCTATCTCTGAATCTCTAGGGGAAGTTCCCTCAGTACGGAAACTTCGTTCTGGTGACTTGCTTGTTCAGGTCAATACACGAAAGCAAGCCCAGACTATATTGAAATTAAATAATCTTGGTTCTATTCCCGTTACCGTCAGTGCACATAATACACTCAACTTTTCCAGGGGAGTTATTTCGTGTGGTGAATTGTTTCACACACCAATTGAGGAAATTACACAAAAGCTTAGAAGTCAAGGAGTAACTAATGTCCGACGTATTACTATACGAAAAGATGGACAACTTCTTGACACTAAACATTTAGTGCTCACATTTCATACTACCAGAATACCAGATTCTATAAAAGCGGGTTACATGAAATTGGCCGTCCGGCATTATATTCCGAATCCCTTACGGTGTTTTAAATGCCAACGATTCGGTCATTCGAAAGCTTCCTGCCGCGGGACACTTACTTGTGCCCGTTGTGCGGAAGCTGGCCATGATAGTTATGCTTGTACTGCGGTTGAAAAGTGCAAAAATTGCAAAGGTTCTCATGCTTCCTTTTCTCGTACATGCCCCACTTGGAAATTTGAAAAGGAAGTCATTTCAGAAAAAGTTATGAAACAAATAACGTACGCAGAGGCAAAGCGAAATGTCAAAGCCCGTTTACCGGCACCTGAAATAAGTTATGCAAGCGCGGTGCAAAAAACGGTTCAAACAAAAAGCACTCACATGGACCCTGTGGTCTTGCCTTCTGTTTCCGTCGTATTCCAAGCATCATATATACCTTCTGAAACTTGTCCTAAATCTGCCGAAGCCTTTATAAATTTGCCTTTAAATAATACTGCTAAAAAACCATGTTTATCTAAATCTGGAGTTCCAGATTGTACTGCTGATACACCAGACTTCTCTAATTTTAAGACTGTTCAAAATAGGAAAAAACTGAAAAAAGATTCTAACATTAATAGGAATTATTTGTCCAAAAGTGTGGGGAAAACCTTGAAATCTTATAAAACTGTACATAGTGCAGCAGCATCCAAAGTAAATTCAGATAATAATCACAGTTCTAAGTTTTGGAAAACTTCACCCAAACAGGTTTCAAACACCATTTCAAAAGATGTCAACCCTTCCTCTAATTCTCCAAAAAATAAAGTCATTGTTACTGATGAAGATACCTCTCATGTTCATAACTATCCTGCATCTAAGAAAGCGGAAGTTTTAGCAACGGATGAAGAAATGAGTACTTCGAGTGCTCCGGAAGAAATTCTGGAATACAACATTAGTGAGGAGCTAGAGGAGACATCTTCAGATGTTAGTACACCCTCTCCCCCTCCTCCTAAAGCAACAAAACAAAAGCTTAAATATATTATTCCAACGAAGTACAAAAATGTATAATTGTTTGCTTGTTTGTGCCTACTTCGTTTTTCCCATTTATTTTAACAAATTATTTAGTAATGTTCGAAATATAAATCTCTTTGCCTTCTTTGAAGATTTTAGTCTTTGCATTTTAATTCTAGGCTAAAATTAACTCTTGTTTTAAACATTCCTTCGTGTTTCATTATGCAATTTTATTCGCTGAGATTTTGTTTTTTACTTTTGTGCTAATTAGGTTTTTAAAACTTTGATATCCATGTTTTTATTCAATTGCTGAGACTTTGAAATTAAATTACATCTGAATTTCAAGTTTTATATAATACCGTATTCTTGGCGCAGTATGGCCAAATCTGGCTTTTGCGCCAAAAAACCTCAACTACCTACCTCCCTACCCGAAATCCAAATTGTTCGGAAATTATTATATTATTGTCGCTGAGGAATTGATTCATGCGTTTGAGAAGCACAAGTTCGTACATTTTGCTCAAGCTAGTAAGTAGCGAGATGACTTGGTTTTGGAATAGGGACAACCAAAGCTGTTTTCCAGCAAGCGGGAAGTTCCATTTGTTTGTTTATTAAAAAAGTTAAATATAAAATAAATCCAGGCAGGAGATTTTTAATCATGCGATTTCTAATTAGGTCCAATATTGACGATTTATTCGGCTTAACGTTTTTAATAAATTCTATGATCTCCGTCGGCCGAACGGGCTCAAGATTGCTTACCTGTCCAAGTGTCAAAAAATTCTCCATCTGATCTGTGACGCATTTCGTCAGGGGGGGGGGGGATTGACAGCCACGCGTCCGCTTGTGGCGCAGATTGGTCCGCAGGCTGTCCGCCAAAACTTCCTCCTTTTCGATTGGAGCAAAGGGAAGGTGGTTCAGCTCGTTGTGTTTCTATTGGTTCTTCAACGTCGGACTATTTCCGGAAGGTAGCGGCAGCAAAATTGTGTAAGTTTGTTCATAAAAATTCGTAGGGATCGTATTTCTATTGTATGTATCAATAGTATGACATGATTTATATTCACAAATGTTGAACTAATCCTCTGCGTATTGAATGGGGTAGGGCAAATATATCAACTAGGCGATTTCCTAGATCTCCTGCAGAAGAGGAACGAGAGTTCACTTTTTTATTCTTATTAATATTTCCATGTTTTCTGTATTTTCAATAAGGTTAAAGGGTATTGCTTGAAATTCAAACCATAATTCACAGAATTGTTTTTTATGTTTTCAAATTTCCTTGCAAATAAGTCCGAACATTTTTTTTTTTTTTTTTGATAAATAGTTGAATACTTACAAATCAATAGCTACAAACTTTGTAATAGACACTTTAGGTTTTGATAAACCTTTTGAAATTTTTTCTACTTTGATTTAAAATAAATTTAAATTTAGCTTTCGTTATAAATCCAAAACTAAATTAATTCATTTGTAGATGATTCACAAGTAAATGTTTTGTTACATCAGATTTTCATAATATTTGTTTTTTTAAGAGCTCATTTATGATTGTGTGTCACTTGCGCTCAGTCGCATTTGCTGGCGCTCACTCATTAAACGTTGTAATATACGCTCAAGGTATAAAAGATTCCCACATTATAACTTTTATATTTGCATGTAAGATTTGGCGATTTTACAGTGTAAGCCATATAGTTATCAATCACTGTTCAGTGTGAGAAAAATGCTGATGACCCTTACCGCATTTCAGACGAATGTTGAAAATAATAAATAGAATATTGGAAATTTGCTTTAAAAATTTATTATAAACGAACACATTTATACTTTTACCATATAGAAGACATTTATAAAAATTATAATTTTGATATGCATAATACAAATTTTATCTAAAAAAGTGAAGTATAATTTTCCATTTTATGAGAATTATATGTCTTTATATATCTTACGGTTTAACTTTATTTAACAAAATAATATATATATATAGAAAGTTCTTTAAACTCAAATTTAAATGGATGTCAATTAAGCTTAGTTCTTTCAGTATGAATGCATGTATGCATTTTAAACAAGCTGATACTTGAAATGAGCTAATGTATTTTTTACTTTGAAATTGTTCAAATAAGTCGCATTTTTTAATTTTTATTTGTTTATTTATTTTTTTGCAAAATAATAAAAGTTTTGGTTAAAATAAATAAGATAGGAATTATATTAGTAATTTTAAAAATATCTGATGGTAAATTCTCAGGGGGGGGGGGACGTATTTCCAATAAGAAAATGTTGATGATTACTGAAATTCTTTCAAATTTGAAATATTTTACATCTTTTTGTAGCTTATTTACTGTCATATTTTACTATACACAAACGTACTAGCAATCGGCATGTAAATGCAACATCTAAATGTACTACATTCAAACTCAGATACAACATTAATTCTCAGATAGATTATCATGAGCTAAAGTTTAATTCGCAGGTAATGTAATAGCAAATTTCTGCCTATTTTCTTAAAAACAATGCCAATAATTTAATACTAATTTTCAATTTGTCCTAAATATATGCACGAAAGAAAGCCAGAAAATATTTATATATATTACTTCATATTTTATTCGTTCTTTCTTCTTTTTCCCTCCTGAATTTCTTTGCAAAAGTATAGATTCATATATTAGGCCTTAATCGTAATCAAAATTGAAATTACAATAGTAAATATTTAAATATTAGGGTGTAAAATAGGACTTATTTGATCGCTATGTAAGCATGGTTTCTGAAATCCTCTATTTATTCCTGAAAAACATTAAATAGTTACACTTAGGAACTAGTTTTATTTATTTATTTTTTGTTACTGCATCTAAACACCTTTACAATTACAAAATTTCATTAAATGAGGTGAGCAATTGTATGAAAATTGCAAAAATAAAATTTTTATATATCCATTATAATTTCAAGTGTGAATTAGTATAATTTGTCTCTTATTTTCCTCTATGTGTATAAAATTTCATATTTCTGTTTAGAAAATTTGTAGGAATATGCTTAGTTTTAAATTTCGAATCACTGGCCACAAATGTGGAAGACAGCTTTTATTTGAGAATGCGAGAAGTACATCATCCAATCATTATTGCTTCAAAAAAATTTGGTGAACAAGCATAACATTGTTGACCTTCATTGTTCTGCACTCTTTATAAAGAAGGGGAGGGGTAAAATTTGAGGAACTGAAAATTCAAGATACTCGTATCTCAGATATAACTGCAATACTCAGCAAGAAAAGAAATTTTTTTAAAAATCGAACTTGTGCAGTTTCTAAAAGAAATATATATATATATATATATATATATATATATATATATATATATATATATATATATATATATATATATATATATATATATATATATAAAATATATAGAATTTTTAAAAACATTTCGATTTTAAATATTTATATATATATATATAACACAAAAAGAAACTTTTGGTTATGATAATGATTTATTTTGTATGTAATCTTAATGCTAGAAGCTGTTCTAGAAGAATACAATATCGTTTTCAGTTCCCAACATTTTAATAGGCTGTGTAATTTAGATATTAAAAATTGTAGATTCCTGACTTCATCCAGACAGAAATAGTGAAAAGAAGTGTCATATATGTGATGAAAAAAATTTTCATGTTGCTCTATTTTTTTATGTTACTCTTTGACTGGATTAGAAACAGTCAGTACAGAGCTCAACATTCTAAAATTGACTGCGTAGAGAATATTTCAACTTTAATAAGTGACATTCATAGAAAATACAAAAAAAAATCTAAAAAGCGTCTAAAATCAAACAAACAGGCCCTTCCTGTTGCAAAATCAAAACTTTCTTTTCTGAAAAATGTTGTTTGGAGAGACGATTGTTGTTTTGATCTGGATAGAATCATTAATTTTCAAAATTGTCTCATTTAGAAAAGTTAAACCAATTCTTCTTGCAAGAAATTCATCACCAATTGCAGTTTTCTGTTCATATGTTACATGCTGCTGTTTTTGGAAGTTCTATAGTTGGTTCCATTTTCAACAAAAGTGTATTGTATAGTTCCGATTGATTCAGTAAATTTTTATTGGCATTATATCTAAACTAAGAAATGAATGAACTTTATCAGTGGATATTCGACAAGATATTTGATTTTCAATATTTGTTGTTCATAATATTTAGTTGCATTTGCAGGAGAGATATTATATATTGGAGATTTTTTTGCATTTCTTTCTTTCTTGTCTTTCAAACTATAAAGATAATTATGATTTTCTTTAGTTAGTAACCAGCTATAAAATATATCAAGTATCGAAAACACAATACAAAATATTATCTAAGAAAGTAATTTTCATAATAATTTTTAATTATTAAATAGTAATTAACCAATTTTAATAGTAAAATTAAAATATTTTTTAAAATAAGTAATTTTTAAAATAAATTTTAATAAAGCAATTATTAATTGTTAAAATATGCAATAACTACTAAAAATGATATAATGTTTCAACATTTCTCACTGCTTTGCTGTATTTAAAAAACGACACATCAAATATTTAAAAAAAAATCAAATTGTTATTTAAAAAAAAAAATGATGAGTATTCATTTAAAATTATATTCCTTTAAATTGTATTTACACACATTTATTTACAATTAGTCTGCCAGAAAATATCCCTTCAATGAATGAGCGAAAATAGTTAGAACCAAAAAGCTCGCAAGGATATTTTTTACGTTTTAATCCTTACTCAATATTTAAAAAAAAGTAAGTAACGTACAAGAATTATATACTTTATTATAAGTCCGTCCCTTCTGAATAAATTCTACTTTTAATGTTCCATTTGAAATCAAAAAAATGAAATTGAGCATCAATCAAAATTTTCGAAATAAAGCATAAAATTTATATTTCATGATTTTTTCTATTTAAAGTTTTTCTCCAAAATATAGTTTTAAAAAAAAATACAAATGAAACATATTCTTCAAGAATTAATGTCTTTTTAACTGCAAACTCCATTTTATTTATTCCGAAAGCAAAGCTTTTTAAATGGTATTTTATATTTTTTTCCCTTTTCTTTCCTGCTTTAGAATCTCAAAATATTTATCGTGAGCAGAATTATTTTTCCAAACGGGAGAAAGTAATTCATGTCAAGAAATCCTCTAATCATTGACAACGGTGTCTGTTTTTATCTTTTTACTCTTAGAAAGGTGCATTGCTATTACTTAAAAAAACTAATAGCGATTTTTAGGTATTCATGAATATGGATATATAATGAATATAAATTCTTATCCCAAGAAGACAGTTGGTTAAAGGGTTTCATTGAAGAGCCAGAAGCATTATAGAATATGAAACTGCCTACATCATTCTATTATAGTTATATAGCAAAATAATAAACGCAATGTAAGAATGTTAAAAATGATAATTTTACCAAAATTAAATTATTTCATAATTGCGATTAAGAAATTTTTATTTATTTATAAAAATTGCAGACATTTTCCTTAAAATAATCTAATATTTCTTTTCTATTTAGTCACTTGGAGATATTTTAATTAAATTTCATGATATTTTTCAGAATAAGTCTTTCAAAAAAAGAATGCATGCTTGAAAGCCTCCCATGAAATTAAAAATATATATATATCCATGTGAGGAAGTGCCTACCATTGGCGAAAAACTGCCCCGAACGGGAAAGAGTAAAATTTAGTTAGATTTAGGAAAAGACGGTAAAAGGACAGGAGACCCCTACTCTCTAATAGGAAAATGGGTAAAATTCTTTGAAAAGAAGGGACATTGCAACAGATGTGGTTGATATATGACAAGCCATGCATCTGGTAAAGTGGACAGCTAGTATCGGTGATCTATTGATAATGAAAGAACGAGGAAGTATCCCCTACACTATAATGGGCAAATAGGTAAAATTCTTTGAAAAGAGTGGACAATGCAACAGGTGTGGTTGATTTATGACTAGCCATGCCTCTTTGCTTGCAGAAATCTTATATCCCTGATCTATTGATAATGAAAACACATGTATATTCTTAAGAAATGGCGTACCTTTCAGCTCATTGTACAATGGAACATTGAAATAGATCTTCTAAGCATTGTTCAAACAAATGCACCCCATCTGCTGTAATGACTTTTGACAGAAAAATAGAAATGACTAACGAGGTTGAAATTTAGCAGATGGCAAGTGAACTTTCTATACATTAGAGTAATGTTTAAAATCTACTGAACGATACTATTAGATCTTGACTGGGGTCGCCAAATGAACATAATGGCAAACATATTATATTTAAAAAAAGTTTAATTTTTTTTTCAGAGCAGATTTCAATTTGAATTTTGGATTGGATAGACTAAATCTAATTAAAATGGGGCTGTGCGGCTGTTGGGAAATGTAATCCAAAGTAACATCTTTTTTCCTCTTGATATCAGAATAATTATTTTAAAAATTGAGCAAAAAGAACTCCTTCACACCTCACAATACCTGAGATTTCACAATCTACTGAATATTTACAGTTGCCAGATGATTCTTCTCGAAATAGTAATCAGTTTCAATGTCGCAGTACATATCAGCAATAACTGTCACTAAAAATATTCCATATGTACTGGCCACATTCGATTTAAGTGGTCAATTTTACTTGCTTATTTATTTTTCTTACATCACTGGATTTTCTGCACTGAGTAATTGGCTAGAGTTTCTCAAATGATGATTACTTTTCTAATACTTATTTTGATAACTATAATGCGCTTACATCATCTTAGAATAACATAAGGTCAATTGCATGGAAAGCATTGCAGTGTATCTTGCTTATAAAACTGCATCAAATTCAGTTTGTTTACTAAAAATATGTGCAATATTAGCCATTAAATAAGTATTTATTTTTTCAGAAGGTTTGTTGAAATTTCTTTTCTACTGCGTATGAAAAAAAAACTTAATATTTTGCAATTTTTTATTCTAAAGAACTCTAAAATTAATTTTTAACTTTTAAAAATATTTTTATGATTATTTTTGGTTTGTATTTATTTACATGCAAGATCTCCATTTCGTGATATTCAAATTAAAAGGTCTCACTTAGAAATCTTGTTATTATTTTTAACGCATTGTATTTTTAATATATTATTTCAAATTCCTATCATTTTAAGTTTATAAAATATCTGCACAGTTATTATTATTATGATTTGTTCTGCCATAGCATGCAACTTAAGGAATTACTTCATTTATTCGCTTAACAAAAACTTATATTATCATTAGAAAATGAATAATTATCTATAATCTTACACATTATACCATTAATTTTCATTCTTTAGAATACTTTTTACTGTTTTAATATTTAAAAAATTGTCTCATTTTTAAATAACAATTTTAACTTCAGAAAATATCGTCGGCAAATGTAAATCAGAATTTATGCAACTTGAAAATTTTTGAATGCATTATATGCTCTGTTAGACTTTTAGAATTAGATTAAAACGATTTCTATACAAAAATATTAAACATCTTACAGGGTATTTCTCACCGGCACAAAAAATCCAAAAGTTTGAAAATACATTTCTTATATTCGTATTAATTTATATTTCCATATTCAGTTCGTATTCCGAATTTTATGTTATACAGTGAAGAAATTATTATGCACTTAATTCATTAAATTTGTAAGAAAAGTGAATAAAAGTTGCAATCTATATATTTATATATAAGTTAGTGACAAAAAAGAACTTCCAGAAACGAAATAATGCATTTCGGCATTTTTGTTATTTCACTTACACACGTTTCTAAAAGAAACCGGCAACATGATACTATGATTTAGGTTGGATATACAGAGACTGATTGATTTAAAGATACCTTTTAATTTTCTATATTTTATAGTACATATATTTTTAGAAAAAAGTATTCAATTTAATGGTTTGTGGAATTTATCTTTCAATAAACGAAAGTATATAAATGTCACAAAAGGTATTACTGAACGAAAAACTTAAAATTCTTCGAAAGCTGCTTGTTTACAAAAAAGCTATGTCAAAATTTATCTATTCCCGAATAGTTATTAAAAAAAATTATTTGTTTGCGAGTTAAAATTTCACCTTAACGAAGAAACAAAAATATATAACGAAGAAAATATATAAGAAATATAACTTTTGAGGTGATATCATTTGTAATTTACAATTTCTTTTTCTCCGTGCACAAAAAATTTTATAGAATACATTTAAACCTCAACTCCAACAGAACAATTCATTTTTCTAGTTATTAATTATAAATTTTTACTAACAAAATGAAGAAATAAAATATACTGAATTTTTTTTTCTTTCTGTGTTTGACGGTTATCGTGACTGCTGTTTTTAAAGTAAATTCCAGAAATAAAATAAAAAAAAGAATTGTGATTTAAATCTGAAATATTATCATGTTGCACTTATAGGCGCCTACGCAATTGGATTTCAAATTCCATTATATTTATAAAATTGCGACCAGCATGCTTTGAGGGAATATTACTTATACTTGATTTCAATTAAATCTCTTATGTAGAACTCTATTCAAAATTGTGATATGCATGTTATTTCAATAGTTTTATACTTGTTTTTTTTATTATGTTCATGATTATTTCCTTTTTTACATAATCATGTCATTTTGAATATAACTGCAGAAAAGCGAAACCTAATTGGTTTTATTTCTGCTTATATTGTTCGTTTTATGTCAAGTCTCTTTGACGGAAATTTTGCATTATTCATGCTCCTGGTTAGGTATTATGATTTGTGTTAAAGCTGCGCCTTTTTTTTTATTATTATTATTATTATTATTATTGTACTGCAGTTTATATCCTTGTTTTGCAGTAATTGTGATATGATTTCTTCATTGATGTTGAGTTTTGCTTTGATGTTTTTATTTGCTATTTTTCTGATCGTCGAGTAAAATAGTGAAATCAATACATGAGAAATATTGAAACTTCTTACTTTATTTATTGTGTGTATTTCTATAAAGTTTACTATAACGATTGTATTTACTAGTATTTTTCATCTTTTTTTGTACATATATCGTTCCCACGAAATATTTAAGAGAATTTCAAGAAGCTTTATTCATTTTAAATAGCTTTCTTTTCGCTTTTTGATATTACTGTTAACTTATAAACTATTAATTAGCTTAAAAGATTAAATTTTAAATTTTTTTATACAAGAACTAATTAATTGATTAGTTTTTAATTTATTTTATTTGGATATTCCATTTAATCATATTAGAAATATGTGCTTAATTCTTATTGAATCAGTAAATTTTATTGAATAAGGCTTATATCACATTTGTTCTCCAATTATAGGTCAATCCTTATCAATTTAAAAGGTATTTGTACGGAAATAGAAAATTAAAAAGTGATTTCTTTATTTTATAGCCACTTGATAAATCACTGAATTAAGAATTTCCATAATAATAGCCTTCATTTAGCGACCAGTCTGCAGGATAGGATATTGGTTATGTTTAATTTTAGTTAAAATTTTGAGACATAGTTTGATTAAAAAATTTCACAAGAAAGTATTTTTATGCATTAAATTGTAACAGGAACTGAAAGATAAATTATTTTATTATCCCCATCCTTTTCCTTCCACAATATACATGAACCTTCCAGATGGGTTTGCCCATAACATAAAAGTACCAATAGAACTTTAAATATCGATTTCATTCCAAAATAAATTTCGTCTTTTAAGATTATGTAATTTCACTTTGTGATTCCTCTTGCAAACTGTGCGAATAATTTACTAATTATATATATATATATATATATATATATATATATATGTTTTTAAATTTGCCCAAATATATATATATATATTTGGACAAATTTAGAAAAAATGCTAATCATTTTAAACGACTTCAGAAAAAATTAAAATTTAAAAAATAGTATTAAAATTTGTTTAGCGAAGTGATATATGAATTTTTCTGGAGAAAGTGACAATGAAGTATAATTTCTACTCAATACTCAGTTGTGAATAAAAATTACCCCCCCCCCAAAAAAAAACATCACAAGTCTGTCTTTGATAGACCTAAAGCACTCAATATACTTTCCATTTTTTAATTTGTATATACATATATGTATATATATATATATATATATAATATTAATATTACACATTTGTTTTAACTGATATTCGAATATCTTGTCTGAATGTCGTAGAATGGCAACAATTTAGATGTAATCACCAATTTTAGATTTCAAGAATTAATTTATTTTCAATTCTATAACAGAAATACCGAGCACACAAAAAAATTATTTAAAATTGTCATAACGTGCGAGATTATTGATCCAATAATGAAAAATAATCGATGAGAAATAAAGATCTGTAAGTTGTTTTAGATTAATAAATTATTTAAAAAATTATCAAACTAATTACATAAATTATTAAAAAAATTAATTATTGAAGAATTAGATTGAATTAAATCTGCACCAAACCATTACAAAATTAAAAAATAAAGGTGTTATTGTAACATTTGTAATTTCATACTACTTCTTTTTGTCTAATTGGAAAAAAAATTTGAAAAATATTTTTAATCGAACATTCCAGCAGAATTTTTCATTCTTCAAGTAACTTAATATTTAATTGCAAAAAGTAGAAGGAAAATTA
The DNA here is from genome assembly GCF_947563725.1 of Argiope bruennichi. Taxonomy (NCBI): domain Eukaryota; kingdom Metazoa; phylum Arthropoda; class Arachnida; order Araneae; family Araneidae; genus Argiope; species Argiope bruennichi. The sequence goes on along the minus strand of NC_079153.1, from coordinate 76,269,513 downwards.
AATGCATTTTTGGTTTGAGGGTTATCGTTACCACATATTTTAGAATAAAGTTCTAAAAACAAAATAAAAAAGGATTTGAGAAGTGAACCTAAAGTATAATTATGTTTAAGTTATGTTTTAATATTCCCCCGCGTCTTATTGAAATAATTTCCTTAACGCGTTTCAAAATGGTCGGTGAATGTGTCATGGCACAACCCCCAATAGATCTAATGGGGATTGTGGCGATGGTCCCCTACTGTTTTCGAGATTCGTTCCTTGTAGTAACCCCACCTGGCGAGAAGTTTTCAGCTGTCACTCTCTGTCGTTTTCACTCACTTGCTGCTTACTTTTCGATAAACTCGTACGAAGTGTTTGCCATTTTCAAGTTACCACGTGGGAAACAGTTCGACAAAAGAAAGAAATCATTTAATTTGAAAGTAAGTTTTTTAATCTTATAATTATAATTTTTCTTGTATAAAAATAAGACATAGTTTTTCGTAGTTATGAATAAATTATTATTGTTTTTTCTAGTTATCTTTTAGTTTCTAGTTATATATCTATTTTTCGATTTTTCAACTAATTATTGTTGTTTTTTCTAGTTTGGAATAGTTTAAAAAATTCTGGAAAAAACGTTTATGGTCGAAATATTTCAAAAGTCATAACAAAATGTATGCAGATGTTCTCATTATTTTTTTTTTTTAGTAAAGTTACAATAAATTTCATTTATTCAAATAGTGAAAATCCACTCATTATTGTTTAGTCCCAATCATTTCTAAAGTATAGAAACGGAATTTATTTTCAAATTTTCATCTACTTCCTTATCCGCTAAAAAGTTTTGAAAAATTCCCCATTTGGTTTTTTTTTGGATGGTAGAATAAGAGTCTATTATTTTTACTTAAATATAAATTAATCATTAAATTTCATTAAAAAAATTACTTCTTGTCGAGCAATTCGAAAATTGGATTTCAGGATTCCATTATATTTATAAACTGGCGATCAGTGTTCTCCGAAGAAATATTGCTTGCTCTTAATTTCTATTAAATTCCTTTTACACAATTTAGTGTTCAAAATTACCACAAGAAAGTACTTTTAAGCTCAAAATGTGACATTCATTTAAGTCTAATCACTTTATTTCTTTTATGCTTTTATTATTGTTTTAACAATGTTAATGAATCTTTCCAATAGAATCGAGTTTTGTAACAATCTATCGCCAATTTTAATATATCTCTGCCACTCAGAAGAAAAATGAAGTCTGAATAGTTTATTTCTCTACTTATGTTTTTCATTTTATGTTGATTTTCTAAGATGGAATTTTTCCATCTTTCATGCTTACTACTGAGCTTCCAGTTGTGAATTCTTATCTCAGTTAAGAGTGTGCTTTTGTTTTTGTACTGCAATTTGTTTGCTCGTCCTTGCAGTAATTCTGGTACAATCTCTTAATTGATATTTAGTTTTTCGCGTTGATGTTTTATTTGATAATTTTTATCTGCCAATGATTGGTCATATAGTGAAATCAAAACTTACGAAATATTGTAACCTATGTCTTTTTATTTTTGTTCATTTATATTAAAATCAATCTATGAGGGAAATTTCCCTTTTTTATTGTACATACGTATTTTCTTCTAAGTAGTTTATAGAATTTGTGTAGTTTTATTCATTTTAAACAAATCCTTTTTCGCGAATATAAATTATTTAATTTCAATTTTATTTGTTATTTGAAATTAATAAATGAATTATTTAGAAATAGTTTAATTTTGATATTTCCTTTTCTCAAATAATTAAATAAAATCAATTATGTAATTTTATATGCTCGTGTTTGTATTAATTCGGTACAATTTCTATATGATGTTTAGTTTTTAAATTGATAATTTACTCGCTATTTTTGTTCTGCTTCTGAGTTGTTATCGCATGAAATAGTTTCTCTATGTATCAATCATGTATAGTATTCTCTATGTATTTAATAGAAATTGTGATGCTATATTTATTTTAAATAACTTCCTTTTCCCTGTTTTGATAATTCTGATTAGTTATAAGCTACTAAATTAGCTTAAAAGTGAAATTTTTAAACTTTTTATTTCTGGACTAAATGAAAAATTTGGAATTAATTTAATTTTTTTGGATTAATTTAATATCTGAACTAGTTAATTAATTATTTTGGATTATTTCATTCTATTAAATTAGGAATTATCCCTTTTTTTATTGAATCCAACTTGATTATTATCCTTAAAGAAGGAATTATTTTAAGGATATTCTGATCAGCTGAAATTTTAAAAAGGTCATTGGATTACAAAAAAAAAAAAAAAAAAAAAAATCCTTATTTTTTCTTAACTATTAATTCATTGGAAATTTTTTTATAAGTAACGCTTCCACATTACTACTGTGCCACGTCACATTTTCCTTTCTAGAGTGTAGATTGATTATTTTGGGAAGGACTGAGCGGAGAGGGAAGATAAGTGATTTATTTACCTGTTTTAGAGTTACATGAAAAATCATAATTTCATAGTAAGCATGGCAGTAAATAAACAAAATTTAAAATCGTAGTTTTAACTCCAATGATGAAATTTATCGGTGAAGCATAGAATTAAATGATACATCCTTTCATCTCATGAAAACAATGCTTAGTGTTGAATTCCGAAATTCTTAACTCTGGTTAACAGTAATTCCACTGCACTTTGGAAAACCTTTTTTTTAGACAAACGTTTGATTAGGTGATAATATGCTGACAGCGTTTTTTTTTTTTTTTTTTTTTTTTTTTTTTTTTTAATCTGTATTTCACAATTTTCTTAAGAGCATTCAGTGTCATTTTGTTTTCAATCTCATTTGTAAATGTATTTCTTTTTTCTCTTTAAAATTACGTTTTGATTCTGTAAAATCTTTTTGAATTTTTAATTACTATTTTTAATAAAAATATTGTATGCAGAATGTCTGATTATAATGCAATAGATAATTTCTAAACTATTTGAGGTAAATAAATAATTTCAGTTGAGAAAGTGCCTTTAACGATATAAATTATAATATATTATCTATTTTCAATAATAAAAAATACTTTTGAAAAGTAATGCAGTCTTAATTGTTACATAATCTTTCCGTCTGATGAATCATCCACAGTTAATTTTAAATGTATACGAATTTACATGCTTCATTTTAATTGTTAGTATCTCAAAAATTTTATTATGTAAAAGCCGACTATGGTAAATAATTGGTTTGCTGAGATCGAAAAAAAAAATTTCAATTAAATATTTTATAAAACCTGCTCTTAATAAATTCCTCAGGAAAATATTTTTAAGCTCCAAATTATGATTTTCAAATAGCTCAGACTATGTTAGAAGTTTAATATCATTCTATTAATTGTGCCATACATTTCCGAAATTTTCGGTCAAAACAGTGTTTATTTAAACTTTTAATTCAAAAAATATGATTAATTTTTCATTTAATGCAATCAATAATTTGAAGAATCAAAAGTGTTTCTCAAGTATGAGAATACATTACAGAATGGTTTAGCTTTAAAATCGTGTGCACGTTACAGAAAATTTCTTTATTATTTATGCACCATTTTAGAGAATTATTCAAGAAATTTGTCTCTGTATCTATTGAATATATCTCGGTCTATAATAATGACACATGTAGTAATAATAATATGCATTATTATTTTTTCAGGTCGATTTCGCCCCTTTTGGCTGGTAAACGGCGAAAGGTTTTGACGTTCTTCGGTTTTTGTGGCAGCTTTATCATCGTAAAATTAATTCTAGGCGCTAAGGGCAACATTGATCTGAATTGTAAGTATTTGCAATTTTTACTTGAATGTATACTTGTTCAATGTATGTTGTGTTATACGAATGAACACATAAAATTAGGTTGTGCTAAATCTATTGTGGATTTGAAGCTCTAATAAAACCTGAAGTCTTCAAAAGATTAGTTAAAACTTAATATGACCGCATTGAGACACAAGACTTTCGATAACATCAATCGATTGGTAATGATAACGGTAATAAATGAAATAAACAATATTTTCATTCCATCAAAGAAAAAAATAGTTTTAACAGATAGTTTATGTGTTGATTATATAATTGCGCTATTTTTTTAGCGTGTTAAACGACGCTGCAATGTTTGAATCTAGTGTCTGCAATGTTGAAAACTGTGTCATGATTTCGATAAAATTAAGGCCAATTTTCTATGGTAGCCTTACAATTAGAAAAGTTTTTAGGGTTTCTGTATCTCATTGAGTTTGCCAGTTGATATAAAGACAGTGTTTTACCTGTTTCTTCAAATCGCAGACAAGTATGAGTGTTTCTAAATAAGGAGTTGTGGATTTGGCACTCTTATCAGCCTGTTCATTCCCGCATGGGATGGTATCCAGCAGAATAAAACTGTATGGTCTCGAGAGGTAGTCTTATAAAATAAATCTTAAATCTTTAAAATATTTTATTTAGTATGATTTTGAAATGATTTTAAAGACTAAAGTACTGAAAGTATCAATGTAAATAATTTAGGTATAAATCTGGTTCATAACACTCAACATATAAACTTTTAATTGAAGGGGTGCGGCAAGTTCCGGATTATATTCTAAGTACAGCATGGTGAACAAGGTCAATTTATTTGAGTATGCCTTTTCTAACTGAGTCATTGATTACGCACACATAATCTGTTTTCGAAAGGATGGTAGCTCTGTAAATCCTCAGGATTGAAGTTCTGTCAGCTCCCCAAAATCTATTAGAGTGAACTTTCACGATATTTAGAGCCCTCTCACATTTTTTTTCGTAAAATTGTTAGGTGCGATTAAAACGTCAGCTTTTTGTCGAAAGTGATTCCTAAGAAACAAATTCACTGAGAAAAGGTATTTTTGAACATATAGCATAATTTTAGGATCTCATGAAGATTTCTCTTCTGACAAAAATTCACTCCTGCTATTTTTGCTGTTAAGAAGGTGAAAACATTTAAATTTAACCATTTTTTAATTTTGTTCATTGCCGTTTGCAGTTGTCTCTCTATAAAACACATATGGTTTCCCATACAAGAAATGTGTAGATTGTCTACATAAAGATATCCTTTGACATATGAAGGAACATATGAAGTCTTCAAAACAGTAGTTAAAACTTAATATGACAGCAATGTGACATAAGACTTTCGATAGCATCAATAGATTGATAATGATAAATGTATTAAATGAAATAAAAAATATTTTTTCCATCAAAGAAAAAAAAAAACTTCATCAAGATTCAAATTTTTATAGTCAAATAGCTCTTACTATTTTTGAAGCTTTACATCAGTTTGTTCATCGCGCTATGTTTTTTCTAAACTTTCTGTCAAAACCTTTTTATTTGAACTTTTCATTTGAAACAGAAGTGATTAAATTTTCAATTAATACAAAATGGGTTTTTGAAGTATCATATATAAAATAATAAAATCAATCAGCAAACAGTCTGCATACTTTGGATGATTAAGATTTCCATCCTTAAAAAGAATTCTGATCAAATATAGTTTTTTACAGCATAAGTATTTGTTTGTCAATACAATCTTTAACAAAAAATTGATGAGCAATGTCTTTTCAGGCATGTGGACCATCTTTGGGAATTCGACATTTTAAACCTTAATAATAATTTTTTTTTATAATTGATATTATAATTACAGAGTAACCAGTGAATTCTACTAAATTCAAGTCTGTATGCATTAATATAGAGGAAAAGCAAGCCATTTCTATCCTATCTAATTTTTGAATTCTTCCAATCCACCCGTAATGCCATTAAATATATAGTTTTAATGTTCATATATCCGTCCTATTAATTAGGAATATAAATCCATTCAAGTACATTTCCCGTATTCTTTTATCCTGTATGATATGCCTTACGAATTCAAATTTTATTGATTTTCAGCCTTCTTTAATATCATACTAAAAACTAATAAAGGTGAAATTTTAATTTCTTAAAATTGCTGGTAAAAAACTAATTGCTCACGCGCTTCTGAACCTACTTTCCCATTTCCCTTAAGCAATTTTTTGTTGCATGTTGTAGAGAGAAAATGCAAGTAATCTAGACGTATTGATGTTGAGGCTAAAAATATTTTATAAGAAAGCATTATAGTAGAAGTTAATCAGGTATCACTTTGGACGGGGATTCTACAAACTCTAATAGATATGAAAATGAGAACACGGAAACTGCATAACATATAAGCATATGCTTTTTCCATTTTCACAAATACATATTAATTCAGTTGACTATAATAATAATGTGTAGAATTTTTCTTGCAGGTGAATTTGGCTCCTTTTGGTTGATAATCAACGGAAGGTTTTGACGTTCATCGGTTTGTTTGGAAGCTACATCACCGCAAAATTAATTCTGGACTCCCAAGACAGGATTTGCCTGCATTGTAAGTACTTGCAATTTTTATTTGAAGGTACACTTCCTCAATTTATGTTGGGCTGTCATAATGAAAATGTAATATCGGGTCATGCTGAATCTAATATCGATATAGAATTTTAATAAAACATGGAACCCTTAACCAATAATTATAACTGAATATTATTACATTTGGACATAAGACTTTTGATAGCATCAATCGATTGATAACATTAAACCTATTGGGTAAAATCGACAATATTTTTATTCCATCAAAGAAAAATAATAAAAGCAGCATCTAAAAGTTATTTAAAAAATAAGAATTAAAATTTCATCAATCGTAACTTGTCAGCAATTATTGCTTGACAGATAGTTTACGTATTGATTGTCGTTGCACTGTTTTTTAAAATATGCTAAACGACACTGCACGCTCTTCCTTAAAAATATCAAACGCTTGATTCATTTTGGAATTTCATTGCAGGATTTTTTTGTACACATTCGTTCCGTCATAATCATCTACATTTATTCTTTGGCCATGCTTTCAAAAAAGTTCTCAATTTTCTCATAATCTTACAAAGAAAAGCTGTGATATTTTCCTCTGTGAGACAATATCGGAATGATTCATTTTATGTAAACTTTCATATTAAATTTCATCAAAAAATTTAGTTATTTTTAACGATTAAATTGACTTTATAAAAGTGCTTTATAGTCGTAAGCTCTAATTTTGACTTCCTGTGGGGCTACTCAAATTTCAACTCCCATCTACCAACATCCTTTTAAACTAAACTAAAACGTTCTGGGTAAATAAAAAAAAGCGAATACCAACTCTGAAATGCCTACCAGAAGGATCTTTACAATTGTAAAGGGAAGATTTTACAAAAGTCGATTAATAATGCTTGTAGAAAATGTTGGATCGGTCAGCTCTTTATTTGTAATTTGTTATTATATTGTTAATATTGTGACATTAAACATGTTCAAAGAATTTAATATAACCAAATTAATAGGGCAAAAAATTTACATTTATTCAACAATTAACTATACAACAAATTTAATAAGGCTGCTGCTGTTGCCAATTTTTAAACTGAATAATCGGAAGTCATCAAATCGGAATAATCTTTTATTAATAAATGTTATTGATCATAGAAAATAAAATAAAATACTGCCAACCTGAGGATAAATGGCTCCCGTATACAGTTAATAAATGTACAGACGCCTTTAGAAGCTATATTGCAGTAACGGGAAAGGCTGGTGAAATGCAGATATTTTTTATTTATCTGTTAATTTTGTTCCGGTTTCCTCACTTTTCTATTATTTTAACAACTGTGAGTGGGATGAAGTGGTAAATCATATTGCTTTTCAAGTTTATGAAACTTCAAAGAAACAAATAGAACTATGCAAATCCAATTCGATCATATAATTTTCACTATTCTTGAAGATTTCAAAATTCTTCTTATAATAAGTAATGTTAATCAAGCAGGCTTAATGGTGAGGATCGTCATTTAAATTTTTATCAATTTGGACGTTTTTGCTAATCATAAGCATTAAAATTTAGATAATATTAGAAAGATATCTAAGAATGTTCTCATTTTTTATTCACAGAAATGTATTATTGAGCTGATAGATATAACTTAAAGCACCGTTTATTCTTAAAATGAGATCTACACAAGATATGATGTTAAGTCCATCTTGATTTAACTTTGATATCTACTGTAAATTTGTACACTCTATAAAAATATCTTTAGAAGGATTTTAGTAAAAAAGAAAAGCAACTGCTAAATTTTACTTTAATTATTTTCGTATGAAAAATTTAAAAAAAAACACTCCTTAATATAGCATATTTGTGCTTGTTCTAGTAAATGATTATTCGCTTACGAAAGTAGGATTTTACTTTCAGTACTGAACATTTTATGACTTAAATATTACGAATGGAAAATTCATAAATTTGATGCCTTTTCTATATGTACATATTTCTTTTCAGTATTGGAAGGAATATATTTATTGTTTATTGATTCGAGGCATTTTTTTTTCCAGGTTCAGTACACATTCTGTAGCAGAGCTTCACATGATAAAAGCATTTATCTTTATCAAAAGAGCACTGTAAAGTATTTTAAAATGACATCGGTTAACAAAGATTTGGGACCTGTGGTTTTTCTATTCCCATCTCTTACACACATGTGTTTGATGAAGGTCGCTATTACATTGCACAGTGCATATGGACTAAGAAAACTAAAGAATGTTTTTTCAGAAATGGAGTCCCCAAATTCACCAGAATCTGGAATGAGCATTCCATTAAATGATGCAGCTCTGAATAAGAGAATTAAAGAGTATCTTCTGATTATACCTACAAGTATCAGAAACGGCATACTGGAAACAGTGAAAAGAGTAGATAATCAAATTAAGGTGTGGAGAGATTGCCACGAAGAAGGGGGCAGATACTCTTATTATCCAAGATGTGCTTTTTTCTGGAGACCTGAAGGGACAATCGATCGCACTAAAACAGCTCAATAAATCGTTCGTAATGAAAATATCGATGTCAAAGCTCGCTTTGAAATGGCCTGTATGTATAGTTTAAAAGAGAGTGTGCAAACTTTGTGGAAGACATTGGAATCAATCCGAGAAAAATTACAAACTGAAGGGCTTTATAATGATGATGCTGTTTATTCTGTGTCGAATTTTTGGGTTAATTGGCTGCGCCAAGGAGCTCGATGTCATTGGACTGAGGAAGCTGCCAAATACCTTGGATATAAAGGATTTCGCCATTTCTTCAAACCAAAGCTCAGTACTATATTTCGTGAGTTGATGCCAGCAGAGAGGCAGAAATTTTTTAAATGTTTGGTGTTTTCCGATGCGGATGATTTACGTATGTGCATATATCTTGTTACCAAAGAAGAACGAGAAGAGATCATGAAACTGTACGCTGCGGACGTGCTTCTGGCCTATTCAGAGTGGCCGCTGACCGACATTTTCCTCTATCAAGCTGACAAAACATGGGAATTTCTGAGTATCACTTCCTTTCTTGATGTGTTGGGGCACCTTTTAAAACTCCAGAGCGGTGCAGATGTCTATCACAAAAATCTTGCTATGGAATTTTGGGAGAAAAGTCCGGATCGTTTCAAGGAAACCGCAAAATCGATGTTTATATATGAAAGGAGAACAATTGAATTTATAGAGAAAATGACCCACAAGAATGATGACTGATCTTTTAATGTACACATTGTCCATTTTCGGCAAGAATAGATTTTATTTTATATGTAAGAATGTTTCACTGTAAAAGTTTTGTAATGACATGTTTTAAAATTTTATTCAAAATATTCTGATATCATCTAATAACTATACTGTAACATTAAATTAAATAGAAATAATATTTTCTTCCTTAAATTGTTTAAACTGCTCTATGTTAAAAAATATTTTATTTCTTTGAAATAATTGTTAAGAACAAAGTTGCCATTGATGAAATTTTTCACTTCATGTTTTTTACTAATTAAATATTATCTATTTTATTAATTGTCGGAATATCTTTAATAAAATATTCTTTACAATTCAATATGTGTATGAAAAGTTTGAATAATTCATAGTCTGATAAATATTTTAACAGTGCTTCTCTGGTACAATTTAAAACGCAAAATATTAAAGCTATGCTTATTATATATATGAACGTGTCTTCAAACTACGCCAACTTAAATATATAAATTATTCCTCATATAAATTGCATTCATGTAAAAATTTCATCTTACAAAAATCATTTATAGTCTGCATTCTTAATTTTAAAAAGAGCAAACTGTTAATATAAAATGTTATAAAAGATAAAATCTTTATACCATATGCAACATTATTTTTAACGAGATGAGAAAATAGGTTAAAGTAAAGAAACTTAATATCTGATTGTTTCTTGAAAAATTACATATTGTGAAAAAAAATTTTTAAATGCTGCTGAATGCAAAATTTTTAAATGCATTTTGATTATTATATGAAGACGAATGCAAAATTTTATTTTACGTGAATGATAATTTGCGCGCATGTTTAAATTTTTTTTTATCACAATAATTAATCAAGTTTTGATTCGTTTCTTACCAACCGAAAAAATCGTTTACTAAGTTATAATTCAATTTTTTATCGTTGCATGTGGGAGTAAATATGTATTAGGAGAAGATTGTTCTATTAACTTATTTGGCAGTCGGGATACAGTTCATTATCTAAACATTTCATTCCATTGCTAATTTCGTCTTAAAAAATACTTTTATAAATTTATCAGAGGGGAAAAAAATCAATAAGACAAAAAAAAAAAAAAAAATTAAAATAATTTCAGCTTTTATTCTTTGATTGTTTGAGATAAACTTTCTATATTATGTAAAATAACTTTTTTCAAAAATCATCTATTTTTAATTTCCATGCATTTTTTTAATAACTGCTCACAGAGATATAATTATGTCACGTTTGATTAATTTCCTATGTGTGTTGATTCACAATAAAAATCACATTAAATAATAATGATCAATTAATGGACACATAATTAGACACTATATATATATATATATACATATTCCTATGCATGTACTGTTAAGTCATCACTTTCAGCTCAGATATGTAATTTATTTCATGATGTATTTATTTTTTCATTTGAATGGTGAGGCAAAATAACCATAGCAATCCACTTATCGTTTTGTTAAAGTGCGATAATATCGGTAAAACTTCCTCTACATTTGAAAGCTTCTCTACTTTCAAATGGTTTATTATTACTTAGATATATATGTTTATTATCTAATAATATTTTAATTGAAGTATATCTCAAATTTTAAGCCAATTTTTAAAATAAAATTTTAATTACCCGTTTCAAAAATAGGAATTGATTAAAACCTATTTAACAATTAAATAAGTTTTAAATTTTTAATTTACACTGCAAAGTAAAAAGTATATTTCTCTTATTATTCTCCAGTTTTATATGCTCTTTTCCTCCAGATTTATTCAATCTCTCACCTTTTTTTTTTATTTAACTAGTGGCGTATTTTTTTTTTTTTTTTACTGTTTTCCAGACTAATCATCTTTATTATGATTGCTCATTTTATAAGCAACGACATATTGGAATACTTTTTCAGTCTAACAACTTAAACACTATATATTCTTTCAGGTATGGATATTTATGGTAGGTGTCCTTCATATGGTGTCCATGCGTTTATAGTCAAAAATTATAGCTTTAATGTAAAACCAAGATAATAGAGTTTTCCAGAGTTATCTAAATTTATAATAATAATGCGAAAGACAAACGAAGTCATATGCAAAATATTATAAAATAATAATCAATACTTTGAAAATGTTACAAAACTCAAAGAAGCATTAAATATTGTTAAAGCTCAGTGAAAACAGAGAAAAAAAAGCTTTCTTTGTTATTTTCAATTTCATTTTTAGTTTTTAGGCTCTATTTAAATGCTTCGAATTTCAAATTTGATTATTGTAAAATGAAATAAAAACAGTTTTAAGAATTTTTTTAATAATCTTTCAAAAAAACTCCCACCGGGATGCTTTAAATCAGACACGAAATTTCAAATTATTATATGTATACAATTTCCAAAATTAAGGTTTCGAATATTCAGAAGTTAATATAATAATTTTAATTCACAAAGTAAGATTTTCTAGTAAGAATAAAAGTGAATGCTGGTCTATTTTTGCGTCTGTCTGTCCGTTTTACAAAATAGACCGTTGCACCTAAGAGTTACTAGATTAAATATAGATATATTTTGGATGAAAGAATGTAAAATTCAGAAAAATTTTCGAAGTTTTAATTTTTAAAAAATCAGCAAATTGTTTTTTAGTAATAACCGAAAATATTAAATGCTCGAAAATAAAGTAATTTCGAGCTCAAGTTATCTTAAAATTTCATTAATTTTATTGTTTTATCAGTCTTTAAATTATGTTACTTTTATCTGTTAAAGAAAATCTTATAAGTCATATGCGCTTTTTTAGTCATGATCTTCTGTTTAAAATTATTTAGGAAAAGTTGAAGTTTTTTTATATAAATATAAACACTAATGCTTGATTTTTAAGCATAAGATTTGATGCATTTTTATATCTATATTAAATTTATTAAGAGATTTATTTTATGTGTACATGAATTATTTATTTGATTTCCATCAAACTCTAAATCTTAAGGATGCATTTGCCTAAAATTGGAAATTAATCAGTATGTTAAATTCTTTTTTTAATTTTTGAATTCTTCTAACAATCCAATTATCTTAAACACTTTGGAAAAACCTATGGCTGCAGTGGTCATTTTGGGTGAATGTAGAATTTTACCATTTTAGATTTATTTTTACAATTTAATGATTTTCCTTTTAGAATTCTATTTAGCATACTTCAACTGCCGGTGAATGATTCAGAGAGCTGCTGTCACTTCCAAATATTCTTGATAAATTTCGGAGTTTACTTTAAAAGAAAAATAAAAGTTTGTTAATTTTAAGATAAAAACTTTCCAATTGTGTTTAAGCATAGAATGTATTTAAAAATACCAATACATTTCTAGTCAAATACTCTTGTCAACCGCCAATATGATTATCAAACCTATACTAATCACTCCCCAGCCCTTTTTTAATGAGTTACGAATGATTTATCGATTTTTATGCCTCGTGCGTAAATGTCATGTATGGAAAAGTCACAATACACTTTTCTAAAAGCCTCTGCTTTACAACCAGAGAAATTTAAAATAACCCAGAAATTGAATTTTGCAAGAAATCAAGCAAAGTATTCAATTTTAGCAAGCAGACATCATTTTTGTTGGAACAACAGTTTCATATGCACTTTTTAAATGCGAGATCCTTTGGCTTCACTATCATCGTTATCTGAAATAATGCAACTGTTTAGACAAAGGCGTTTCAAATACTTCGAATAAAAAAAAATGTTAGCTATGCTAGTTAATTTAAAATATTAGCTAGCATCACTTTCATTAATGCATTTCTTTCTTACAATGTGCTTAAAATAATCTTTAAAGAGTATCTAATAACTTTATTAATCTTGGAGAAGTTCTATTCATAAATTTAATGAACTCCAGGCTACATTAAAGAGTAGGATGTCAGTGCCAAGTTTAAATTCTACTTTGGCAATTGATGGCCAAATGTGGCACAAAAAATAATAATAATTGTAACAGAAGGACATTTGGCGAACTTTTTAACGTTTGGCACATTTTCTGAGAATCTGGAGGAAATCTGGTAGTGCGCACTTAAAATTTGCTGAAATGCATATCTTTTTTCACTTTTGTATACACTGTATATCATTTTATAGTATGCATATATATATTTTTTAAATATTAGAGTGCAAATGCTCTGATATTTTTAAAGAACTTATCAATAATTGAATAATAAATTGTAAATACTATAAACTGAGGCGAATACAAGTTATTTTGTGATGTATTTAAATGTTCGTTAAAATCAAGATCGTTTCAAGAAAACCGATTGCATCTGTGATGCATGTAAATATATAAATAGTATCGCAATGAACAAGTCATTTTGTTGAACAGATTCAAGCCAGATTTTTTCTCTCTGCTTAACATAATTTCGAATCTTTAATTCAATTTTTCCAAAGGAAGTTGAAAGAGTTTTACGTACGAGTTTTTTTTTTATTTTTATTTTTTTTTTATGTAAAACCTTTATGGAAACTGGAGAAATTAAATGGTTTTAATAAACTGTTAATAATAACAGATTTTTATACTTTTTCTAAAGATTTTGAACACACTAGAAGTGAATTCTAGCTTCTATTCGGAATATTCATCGCCATTCATTATCAAGTATAACGAATATCTTATTTTATCATTTGCTATATTCAAAGTAAAATGTGCTTTAACATAATTATGGATATAATATTTATTTATCTTGTATTATTTACAATAACTGTTAAAATAATGAAAAATGAATCTTCACAGCCTTTTTTAGCTTCGAAATTCTCGTGCTCCGTTGCTTTAATCTAGTTCAAATCTGTTTTTACCTTAACCCGAATTTTTAATTAAATGAGCTTTTTCCTCTTTATTTTGCATTGCAATTCAAAAAGTTTCTGTGCAATACATGCTTCCTAGTTTTAGAACAATTTTTCTCAATTTCAGCGCTCAACTATTCATGATCATGCTATTTAAGGAACTGTGATATACAAATATTCATGTACTGCTGAAACTGCACTATTTGGATTTTTCAGTGTTTTGGTATAATTGTGGAGTCGTTCAGGCAATAGTCAATAAAAAAAATCCTTTTGAGATTGATATCTGATTATAATCACATATTAAAATTTTGAAATTAGTAAAAGTAGTATTTCCTATAAATTCCAGTGTTAAGAAATAGGAAGTACGCATTTCATAAAGTACTGAAGGCCCTTAAATAGCCAGAAAAAAATATTTTGTGACGTTTGCAGTTTCACTGTTGTAGGCTCGAATCGCTTCTTTATTATCTAATAAAGCTGGAAATTGTATGTCAATAGTTCTCAGTAGCTTTTGAATGTGAATAATGTTGGGTTGATTAAGAAGTGGAGAAATAATGCGGCCGTATTTGGTATTCGGGATTTTACCGATAGATAGATAGAACGATTCATGAATAGAAGATGATTCTCCAAATTTCATCAATGCCAGAATTTCTAAGGAAATGAAGGCCAACCGATAGAATATTGTTCTAATGGGATCAAGATGGTTATTATTATAATGGAAATTATTAGGTCTTAGCTTCAAGGATGCTTTTGGCACCAACAATTCATATTAAAATTATTCAACAAAAAATTTTGGAATTCGTGCACTTAAAGAAGAAGTGCGATACTATTCCTATCGCCATCGAATAACTGACATTATGAATTACCGATGTATTTTCAATGTAGCTCGCTCGCTCCGACAGCTGCATTCCTCTGTGCAGTACTGGAACCTAAGTATTCTCTTGAATTTTCTG
Organism: Argiope bruennichi; assembly: GCF_947563725.1. Taxonomy (NCBI): domain Eukaryota; kingdom Metazoa; phylum Arthropoda; class Arachnida; order Araneae; family Araneidae; genus Argiope; species Argiope bruennichi. Next base: position 76,254,296 of record NC_079153.1, on the reverse strand, counting down.
ATATGTTTGTACAGAATCAAATAGAAGACGTTTAAGGAAAGAAATTTAACTGGTTAAAGGAGTTTTTTTTTTTTTTAGCGGAAGCACTCTGGACCGATGTTATTTTAGCAAAGTCATTCAAGGAATTTTTCAAAAAATAGTAATTACATATAGGACAATAATTAACTCATTTCCATTAACTCTCCGTATAGAGATCCAGTGACTTGATCTAATAAAATAAAAACGGCGGGATGCCATATGTTTTATTACTGATATAAATACTTGCCAATTCATAAATCTGTAATCCAAATCCATAACTAAGCCAAGAAAATCATATCTAAACTTTTGTAAATTTCGTTTAAAATTATAATAATCGTAAAAGAAAAGATTCTCATCGTCCGGAATGTACAGAATGACAGAGTGGCCGTGAAGTGTAATATCGGACAAAATGGCAGAAGCATAATAACCTCAAATACAAAAAGCACATAAAATTCTCTCTCTCTCAAAAAAAAAAAAAAAATGTAATTGTTGGTGGACCCTGACAGCAACAAATATATTTTCAAAGACACCGGTAGCGAGAACTAATCGCTTCACCAGACGCTTCTCTGCCCCAAATACAGAGAGAACTCAAGTAGGAAATAGATATATTATAATTGCTTGTTACAATGGGTTGGGCAGTGAATGCTAAAGAGAATTTAAAGTGCATATTTAAAACGATGCAATAGTCTACAATATCAACATAAATTTTACTTTTATTAATGTGTATCCTGTACTTTTAAAAGCAAAAGTCTTCCATTAAATAAGTAATTCAGATTCTATAGAAGTCATAAAAGCAATTTAAATTTTGAAAGATAAAGTAACTAAGACTTTTCAAAAAAAAAAAAAAGGAATGACGGATGCTGGTAATGATTTTCATAACGATTGAAACATTTAAATTGATAATAACTTCAAACATCAGCTTCGGATAGCGTCTTTTACCAGAAGGGCAATTTTTGAAATGGCTGTTAGTAAAATGGATGTCTGCTTATACGATTTTACAAGTAACGTAGGCGTAAATGAATAGCATCAAAATTCCCAATGACAGAGATCAAGAAAAAATTGGAAATTGGTCATCTATTTGAACTGAAAGTTGAAAATGAAAGACATAAGAAAATAGCTTCACGTAATCCTTTACAGAATTGAGAGACGTCGAAAAAATTCAAAAGCCAATCCTTTTTGTGAAAAAAATGTACATTCTTAGCGATTGATATGAAGACAGATTAAGTTTTATAAAAGTTATGAATAATAAGAAAGATTTTTACTATCAGAGATTTGACATTTTATAAACGATGCTGAATAAGTTAATTTTTGCTTACTAAATGTTTAGATGAATTACGCATTAAACATATGAATTTATATGAATTTTCTAACTATATTTTATACATGATAAGTTATATAACCAAACAATGCATTCCTATCAGAGTTAAAATTGAAAAAAAAAAGTTTTCAATTTGTGATGCACTACTATTCTTTAAATCGTTATTTGAGAGATCATATAACATGCCATCACGAAAAAGGGAAACATCCGTACATTGGGCTTTTTACACGTTATTTATGGTATTTCAAAACTTTTTATTTATTTATCCCCACCATAGAAGTCATTTCAACACCACTAACTTTACTGAACTATACTTATAGTTTAAGAAATAGTTTTTTTTTAAGGAACCGTAATAAATTACCATAAATTTTGGTTTCGAAGCTACAGAATTAAACTAATGAGCCAAGAAGAAATATGATAAAAACTTATGTAACTCAATATCATTGGATTAAAGAGAGTTATTATATTTCAATGAAGTGACAAAATTAATGTTCAATGTTAATTATCGAAAATATAGAAGTTATGATTATTGTTTCGTATAGGTATAACATTTTACGATAAGAAATATCATTCGATCTTGATTGTCTTTATACATTTTGTATAAATTCATTGGAAATCAATTTATGTCTTATAAAACATAATGTGTAAAATATTCTGATAGTCTGAAAAGTCTTTCCATTAAGTATTCAAAAATATATTAAAAAATCATATTAATTTTCGCCAAATTTTACTTTTGTAGAAAACGTTTCAAATATTGCAACCTGTTTCAGAGGTAATTCTTATCAGTAACATACCTACTTTCAAAAGACCATTGATGGATAGTTTTATGTTCAGCCCGGGTAGGTCCTATACTGTATAAAGCTATACAATCCTCAGAGGGGAAGGGCTGAAGAATAACAAAAGGTATTGTACTGTTCGTCAACGGATTCTGAGACGACCGCATTTCGGCAACTCCATCTCATTAAGGTGTGAGACGCGGAACGGTGAGTGCATTTCCGGTATCCCCTTTGACCTTGGATTTTCCCATAAGGTACTAGGAAGTGAAAACATCTTCTACTTTCATCATTGCTTTCACCACTATTTTGAGGGATGAAACTCATCCTAAAGCATGTGGCAAAGCCCGCAGGGTTTTATAATCCGTTGCCGAACAATACTCAATCTCTCTTGTAAGATAAGGTTATCTGCCAGAGTCGTGGTTATAATCTACTAAACGATTTTAGTAGATCTTAACTCGGGTCCCCAAACGAAAATAATTAAAGGTTTTTATTTACATTATTAATATATTAAAAAGGTTTTTAAAACTTTTTATCGAAATATATTTCAAAACTTAATTTTCGATAAGTTACGCTGAATCTAATTAAAATGGACATGTGCGGCTATCTGAAAATAAAATCCAAAGGAGATATCTTTCTTCTTTTGATATCAGGATCATACAAAAATTGAGCAAAAGGAACCCCTCCACACCCCATCCTATCTCAACTTTCACAATCTACCAGATATTAAAAATTATCAGATGGTCCTTCACAAAATGGTTATCAGTTTCACAATCGCAATGCATATCAATGCATATTATTTTTATAATTATTTTTTTTTCTGACTGTACGTGTTTAGATGCATTCATGAGGGTAATTCCAAGATCTTCTTTAAACTGAAAATTTAATTAAAAAATCATTTTATCGTTTTCAACACTAAGTTTTTTTAATATATTAATTTAAAATCTTAACTTCTTTTTTTGTTGTTTTTAGAATATCTATACATTTATTTTTTTTATTTTTTGCTTTGCCATATCACACAATTCAAGGTATTACATCATTTGTTCGGCGAAAAAACTTTAAAACTTATAATACTTATTATCACTAGAAAATAAATCATTTTCTAAAATCTTCCGCGTTATATTATTAACTTTCATTATCTAGAATACTTTAAACTTTTTTAATATTTTGAAAAATGCATTACTTTAAATACAAATGTAATCTTTAGTGGGGTATTGTCGGCAAATACAAAACAGAAATCACGCAGCTTTAAACTTTTTTTAATACAAATGCTATATTAGACCCTCGTGATTAGATTAAATCACTTTCTTTACAAAATTAATACAAATTTTAAAAGGTGTCCTTCTCGGGTTTCTGAAAAAAAAAATTTAGCCTCAAATTTCAATTTTTTTTTATTATTATTATTAACAAATATTGATTTATAAGGCAGGATAAGCATAGTAGATATATACTCTTATATATGTTAAGACATAATTCGTTTTGGAAAACGACATAAAGTATTCATATTTGTTTATCTAAGGGAAATATTAGCCAGATATTTAAATTTGAGGAAGTAATCGCATAATTAATAATATTGTAAATGCATATACACCAAAATTATTGTCTTTAAATTCTGTATTTAGTAAGAAAAATTAATTAAAACATGTTTTTAAAATGGTGGTTAGCTTGAATTTTGTCAGATAGTATTTCTAGAAGGCAGTGGAGTGTCAGAAAAGAAGATGGCTCTAAGGACGTTTCTTTGATTTTCCTACTTGTGGACCGCCCCCCCCCCTTCCGTTTCTTTGACCTTTCTACTTGTGGATTGTCCGTTTGGGCAGAGGGGGACGTGATATTTATTGAATTTCGCATATGTGTTGTGTTTCATGTCTGTTGCATATCGCATTGGATTTCACGGCTTTTCCTTTCTGTTTCTTGAGGAAAAATGAGCTATGGAAAAAAAGTAATATGTTTGAAAAATTAGATCAATCAGGTTTTCAATCAAAGCATCATTTTAAATATTCAAAAATTCGATAATCAAAATAAATAATCAAATATTAAAATTTAAATATTTAAATATTCAAAAATTCGTCAAAAAGAAAAATCCAAAAGTTTAAGAATATATTTTTGCAATAGAAAATTCCACTAACATAATAAAAAAGAAATATGATATTTAACTAATTCAAATTACCTGATTTGCACTTTTACTAAGATTTGCTATGACATGGTAATATTAACTTTGCGTTCATTAGAGAACCAATAAAAAGGGATAATTGACGTAGAATGTATAATTAACATTTATTTTTCATTACAATAAGTTTAATTTTAGGATACTATAAAATATAAGCCACAGCGGTAAAACGTCTTGTTTTCACGTTCTTTAGAATACTGTAAAATTTCGTAAAATCGCTTGCATTAATTCATTATCGCTTTCATACATATATATATATATATATATATATATATGTGTGTGTGTGTGTGTGTGTGTGTGTGTGTGTGTGTGTGTGTGTGTGTGTGTGTGTGTGTGTGTGTGTGTGTGTGTGTGTGTGTGTGTGTGTGTGTGTGTGTGTGTGTGTGTGTGTGTTGATGCCCTTTCTATAATAACAGAAAAATACCAGAATTCAAAGGATTGATATATGTAATTATTCCAAATTATTATTCTTTTGGTGATTTGCTTAATATTACGATTCTTATCCAATATCTTTAATGTTGTCTTCTTTAAATTGATTTTTCTTATTTATTTAGTCATAATTATTTCCTTTTTCATATTCAGTTTCAAATTTTATGTTTTATAGTGAAGAAACTTTTATCCACTTAAAATTGTTAAAAATCACTTAAAATGTTAAAAATTCACTTAAATTGTTAATCTGTGTATATGTTAGTCAAAAAAAAAATTTCAATTTTTCCTCAATAATTTCCTCAATAAAGCATATATTTCTTAAAGAGCACTTTTACACAATACAATTAAAAAATATGTAAACGTTGCGGTGAAACCATTTGTGATTTCGCGCAATTTCTTTTTTTCTATAAAAAACAGTTTGAAAAATAATTTTAAATTTAAACTTCAACTGAACTTTTCATTCTTCAATTTATTATTTTTTATTCCTAAAAGTTAGAAATGAAATTAATACATTTGTGTGTGTGTGTGTATGTGTTTGACGGTTATAGCTACTAATTTTTTTTTAAAAAAAGTTCTAATAATAAAATTAAAAAAAAGAATTAAGAATTAAACCTAAAATATTATCATGTTCCAATTATAGGCTTCATTCTCCAACCCTGCTCTCACGTCTGGTTTAAATACATCCCCTCCGCATTTCACTGTGGGCGGTTGCCGTAGAATGGTTCCCTATTTTTTCCTTCCTGATTCTCTTCCTGTAGCAATCCAATCCGGCCCGAAGGTTTTAACGGTCATTCTCTGTCGTTTTCGCTGGATTGCATCTTACACTTTGCTAAAAAACTTGAACGAAGTCTTTGCCATTTTCATGTTTGCACGTGGTTCTTTCCTATTTAATATTTAAAAAAAAAAAAAAAGACGGAGCACCTAAAAAAAAGTCTTTTTTTAAAATTAGTTTTTAATAATTTTTATTTTTTCATAATTATTTTTTTTCTGTATATAATTATTTACCTGCAAGATCTCCATTTCATGATCTTCAAATTAAAAAGTTTAATTCAAAAAATCATTTTATCATTTCCTACATAATGTATTTATGTATATTATTTTATATTCTTAGGATTTTGTGTTTACAGAATATTTGTAAATTTATTATTATTATGATTTGTTTTGCCATATCATGCAACTCTAGGAATTGCTTCATTTGTTCGTCTAAAAAGCTTTAGAAATTATAGTTACCACTGGAAAATAAATCATTCTCTGAAATCTTACACATTATGTTATTAACTTCTTTTATTTAGAAAACTTTTCTTATATTTTTTAAAAAATGTATTACTTTTAAATAACAATTTAAGCTTTAGTGGTGTAGTGTTGACAAATGCGAAAAAGAAATGTCGCATCTTCAGGATTTTCAGTTTGAATAACATGTTTTGTTTCACGCTTAGGATAAGATTAAATCGATTCCTATACAAAAATTCAGTACATTTTATATGGGGCCCTTGAAGGGGTTTTGTGTAAAAAAAAAAATTAACTTTAAATTTAATATTTTTTACTTCAAAATGTTTATGTATAAGATAGGATAAGCATAGCAGATACGATATTTTTAATATATGTTAAATGATAGTTGTTTTTTGGAAATCACATAAATTATTCATGTTCATTTGCTTAAAGAGAAATAATAAATTTAAGGTAGTAATCGCATAATTAATAATATTGTAAACGCACACATCCTTGAGGATTACCTTTAATTTCCCAGTCTAGCAAGAATAAAAAATGTAATTAGAGCAAGTTTCTATAAATAGTAATCAATTTGAATTTTATCAGATCAGTATTTCCAGAAAACAGAGGAGTTTCCGAAAAGTGGATTCCCAAAGAGCGGAGATTTCTTTGACTCCCGACTTGTACAATGTCCATTTCGGCGAAAGGGAATTTATATTTATTGAATATGCAACACTGACTGATTTTTTTAAAAAAAATTGAATTAAATCGTAATTATGGGAAATTTTTGAGTGTTACGTAATAAGTTCCAAAGACATTACAACACAAAATTATTTTTACAACATTTAAAAAGTGAAAAAATTCCGCTTTTAATTAAATTGATTTAATAGTTGCCAAATATTTCTCGGAATTTAGACAATTTTAAAAAATACATTTGTTTAATTTTTTTATTTGTTTAAACAATTTTGAATTAAAAATTGATTAGACTTTTAGAAGATTTTTGCATAAATTCTCAGCATAATTTTCAGAAAGAACATTCTTATACAACAATACAATTTCAAAAATAGAAAATTTGCTGTGGTAGCATTTGTAATTTCTTACAATTTCTTTTTCTCTATACAGAAAGGAATTTCCAAGAATATTTTTAAACTTAAACTCCAAAAGAACGTTTCATTCTTCTAGTTAGTAATTTTTACTCATAAAAAGGTAGAAATAAAATTTAATGCATATTTTGTTGAGTATTTGATTGTTCTAGCTGATATATTTTTTAAATCTAAAAATGAAATTAAAAAATAAGAATTAAACCTAAAATATTATCATGTTCCTGATATAGGTTTCTTCCCCGCACCTCAGTCAATTTGTCTGGTTTAAATTTCTTCCCCGTCGTATTTTAAAGTGGGCGGTTGGTGTATGATTGTTTCCCATTGTTGGCAAGATTTACTTATTGTTGTAATCCTACCTGGCGTCTAAAGTTATCAAATTAATTTAATATGTGTGCACATTTGTATTGCATTCTGGCAATTTTTTAAAAAAATATTTGTTGCATAATTTTTTTATCTGTCGAAACAGTTTTGAATTAAAAATAAATAAACATTTTAGAATTTTTCTTCAATAAGATATGGGCATATTTTTCATTTTTATACCGCAAAAAAAATTTAAAAATATAAACGTTGTTGTGACATCATTTGTAATTTCGTGCATCTTTTTTCTCTAAATTCAAAGAAAAGTTTTTTGAAGAATACTTTCAAATGTAAATTCCTGTTTTTCATAAAAAGTAAAAATTTAATTTATTGCCTGTGAGTGTGCGTATGTTTGACGGTTATCGATGCTGTATATTTTAAAGCAAATTCTAAAAATGAAATAAAAAAAAAGATTCTTAAGTTAAATGTTAAAATGTTATCATGTTCCAGTTAGAGGCTTCATTTCTACTCCCCCCCCCCCTTCTAGTGTTAAGCTGAATATAGTACCTTCCCTACTGCTTTTCAAAGTGGGCTGTGGGGTGGGATGGCTTCCTATTGTTGGCGAGATTCGCTTCCTGTGGTGACCCTACCTGGCCCGAAATCGTTTAGTGATCACTGTCTCTAGATTTCATTTGCTCGCCCCTTACTCTTGGATACACCCGTGCGAACTGTTTTCTGTTTCATGTTAGCACATAGTGACAGAATTTTCTGGAAGAAAGGGATCATTTTAATCTGAGAGGTAAGCCTTTTTATGTTATTATAACAATGTTTGTTTTATATAGAGAGTAAAGATAAAATATTCATATACGGTTTTTCCTTTTTATCGTTTAGAATAATTTATAAAATTCTAAATATGCTTATGGTCCAATATCTCAAAAAGAATATGAAGAATTTCACAAAACTTCTTTTCTATGTAAAATTTTGAAAAATTTTATTTATTCATATAAGAAAGTGTTCACACACATTTTTTTTAAAATTCAAATTCTTTTGTGTGTATAAAAATGAAATCTTTTATCTACTTTGCAAATAAAGATTCTATTATATTTATAAAATGGCGATCAGCAAGCTTTGAACGAATTTTGTTTGCACTTTTTATCAATTAAATCTTTTATGTACAATCTATTTCATTTGATTTATGTTCTTTTTAATGTGTTTACGATTATTTCGTTTTTTACATCCTGATACCATTTTGAATACATCTCTGCAGAGAAAGGAAGCCTAACTGGGTTTTTTTTTTCCTGCTTATATTTTTCATTTTATGTCAATTTTCGTTGATGAAATTTTTGCATTATTCATGCTTCCGGTTGCGTATTTTTACCTGTGTTAAGATGGAACATTTCTTTTTGTACAGCAACTTGAAAGTTTACCGTTGCAATTATTCTAGTACAATCTCTTTATTGATGTTTAGTTTTTGCATTTATATTTTACTTGCTATATACTTGTTCTGCCTCTGACTTCTCATCGAATGAAATTAAATAAGAAATACTACAGCCTAAAAGGTGTGACGTTAGGTAGGTAAAAAGGTATATGTTAGCTTTTTTTTTTTTTTTTTTGCACGATTATAAATTCTTCTATGTATTTAATGGAGTTTGAGAGGATTTGTTGATTTCAAATAAATTTCGATGTGCAGTTTTCATATTTCTGATTAGCTAAAATTTATTTAAAGAGCTAATCTATTAAATTTATTAATTTTTACATTTGATTTAATTAATTGAATAATTTTGAATTAATATTATTTTGATATTTCATCTTATCACTTTAGGAATTTTCACTCATCATTATTTAATCGATTTTGATTATTATGTATGAAGACGGAATTATTTTATCGATCTTCGAATTCCTTATGCGTTAAAATTTTGAAAACTTAAGTAAATTTAGCAATTGTGCTCTTTGAATAACAAAATAATATATATATATATATATTTATTTATTAATTAATTACTCAATAAACGTTATTAAGTAATTCTTCCGTATTGTTTCTGTGCTACGTAAAAGTCAGTTTCTTAGAGTGTCAATTAAACCTGATCATTCTGAGAAGAGAAGATAAAAAATTATTTATTTATTTATTTTAATGTTACGTGAAATATTATTTTCACAATAAGCAAGGCAATAAATATGATAAAATTTAAAATCGTGATATTCCGTAGAACGATGAAATTTATGTGTGATGCAATGAATTAAATGACACATCTCATTTCGTGAAGACAAATTTCAGTACCGACTTCTGAAATTCTTAATTCTTGATAATTGTTAATCCACTGCAATCTGTAAAACAAACGTTTGATTAGCACTAATATTCTGGTAATGTTTCTTACTGTTAAATTTATTTTCTTATCTGTATTGTTCAATTTTTATTTTTAAAAGCACTCGATGTCATTTTTTTTTCTTCCTTTAAAATTATCCTCTTGTTTTCTAAATTTTTTTTTTTGAATTTTTAAATTACCACTTGCATGAAATATTTTCAAATATTTCTAAACAATTTAGGTAAATAAATACTTTCATTTAAAGAACTGCTATAAATAATGTGAATTATAACATATTATCTTGTTTCAATCATTAAAAGTACTTTTTGAAAAATTATGAGGTCTTAAGTGTAACATAATCTTTCATTCTTATGTATCATATTCATTGTTCATGATATACCAAATTTTGAATTAAAAATAATATTTAGGCTTTTACGATTCTGAAATGCGCGCTTTTCTGTAACAGATATATTCAAATTTTCATATCTCTATTATCTTTAAATGTATTAGAGTGGAGCTTGCTTCATTTCAATTGATAGTATCTCAAGAATATTTTATCATGTGCAAGCCGTCTCTGGGTTTGCTGGGAAGGCTAAAAAGTTTCAGTTTCAAAAATATTTCATATAACCTGTTCTTAATAGATTCACCAGCAAATTATTTTTAAAATTCCATTTTTTGTAGTCGTATAACTCAATACAATTTTAGATCACTCAGTTCATTGTTTACATCACCGAGTTCATTGTTGTTCATTTTCCAAATTGTGTGCCACAAATCGTTTTATTTGAATTTTGAATTAGAAACAGAAGTGATTAAATTTTCAACAAATACAAAAAAAAAATTTCTTTTGTAGAATACAATATAATTTTTTCAAAATATGAACACAGAAAACATGTTTTAGCTTTGAAGTTTTATGTACAATATAAAATATTTCTTTATTATTCATGCAACATTTCATAGAATTATCAAAGAAAAATTTCTCTGATTTTACTGAATATATCGCTGATTCTGCAAATTCAGTTTATTGCATTAAAAAAGAATTTATTCAAAATACCTTATATTATTGATACTCTGTACATATTTCAAAATTCGTTATTTGTCAGAATCTGTAACGATACAAAATACTTAAAATAAAATTCCTTTTTTTTAATATTATTTTTAAAGGTAATTGTATAGACTATTATTAAAATTTTAAAAATTAAATATGGGGCCACAATTTGAAAGAATATTCTCAATATAAAAATAATAATAAATTTTACACTAAACAATACATAATTAGTAATTTAATAATGATGAATTTTTTAAAAGAACATACTAATAATTCCAAGGAATTAACAAGGTTCAGGTTTATTTAATTTAATTCAGACGTGTGCTAAAAATTGTAGATTTCCTGATTTAATATTTATTGAACTTTCAATTTTAAACTTTAATTTTATGTTTTCTCAACAAGATGGAAACGCACACTTTATTTTTATTACATTGTTGCACATTTTTCTCCCTGGTGAACATTTTACATATTTTACAGCATGTAAACTTTAAATTTTCTAACTACAATTTTTTGGCCAGAATATAATTTCATTTTGTTTGAGAATTACGGTATAGTTCTTCCTGTATTAGACATGACTGTCACATCATCAATGTTCAAAATTCCAATATTGAATATTTGTTTCAATATTAAAGGATCTCTTGATATCAAAGCACTTAAAATGGCACAGGTGTAAATGTGGGACATAAATTCTGAATTATACAAAAAGTAATTTGTAAAGTTATTGCATTATGTGTTTCACATTTTAGCGAATGCACGTGTAGCGTCATAGTGAAAGTTATTTATTTGGGTGCTGTCTGAATTTTATGCAAGTCTTCTAACTTCAGCTAAAATTGAGATATTTGTTTAAAATATAAATAAATAAATGTATAAGTAAATTACTATAAACTCTTGGAATCTTATTATTTAAAATGAATAAACGATACCTCTAACAAGGAGTTTTCTTATCTGAATTAAGCGGTGTTCCTACGATATGTCCGCCTGCAGGCTAGGCACACTTTCTTTTCTGTCTGTCCAGTTTACCGACAATTTGTTGGTAAGGTCTTACATTCTGGTGTCGCATACTTATAATAACACTCTTCCTAAATTCTCAAAGTGGTTAGTGGTTAGCCTGTGTTAAAGGGAGGTTACCAGAGAAAAAAATCACATGAAATTAAAATTTTAGCAATATTTTTTGCTTAGTATCGCTTTTATGAAGGGAGTTATCATATTATTAAGACAATTTGTAAAATCCGCATATCATTTCTAATATATAAATATATGCGTTTTCTTTGTTCTTAAATACATATTAAATCCGTTGACTGTAATAACAATAATGTGAATAATTATTCTTGCAGGTCAATTTTGCTTCTTTTTGTTGGTAATAGAAGCAATGCTTTGACGTTCATCGGATTTCTTGCACCCTACATCACCACAAATTCAATTCTGGATACTCAGGACTGCTTTTGTTTGCACTGTCAGTATTTCAGACTTTTATTTGAAGTTAAACTAATTAAATTTATGTTGTATGGTCAGAATTAAAACTTAATATTGGGTCTTGTTGAATCTATTATCGATTTGGAGCTGTAGTAAAACATGGAACCCGCAAACCAATAATTACCACTGAATATTATTATATTGGGACAAAAGACTTTTGATAGAATCAATCGACTGATAACATTAAACGTGTTGGGAAAAATCGACAATATTTTTATTGCATCAAAGAAAAAGAAGAAAAACACCAAATTAATAATCTAAACTTAATTAATCTAAAATTTATTTAAAAAATAAGAATTCAAATTTCACTTATTGTAGCTTGCGGCCAATTATTCCTTTACGGATAGTTTACGTATTTGTTGTACTTACACTGTGTTTTAGAATATGTTAAACGAGGCCCCACTTAAGCTTTAAAAATAACAAACGTTTGATTCCTTTTGGGCATTGATTGGAAAATTTTTTTGTACAAAAAATTTACCTATATTCTCCCAGTGTAGCAAGAAAAAGATGTAATTAGAACATGTTTCTACAAAAGTAATCAATTTGAATTGTCAGATTAGTACTTCCAGAAGCCAGAGGAGTTTTAGAAAAGTGGATGTCCCATAGGGCATGCATTTCTTTGACTCCCGACTTGTGGAATGACCATTTGGGCGGATGGGAATTTATATTTATTAAATATGAATCTCAGAGTGATTTTTTTTAAACATTTTTGAATTAAATCGGAATTATATGAAATTTTTGAGTGTTTACGTAATAACTGCCTGCACAAAATGATTTTTGTAAAGTTTGAAAAGCGAAAAAATTCCGTTTTTAATGAAATTGATTTAATAGTTGCCAAATATTTCCTTGAATTTAGGCAATTTTTAAAAAATACTTTTTGTTTAATTTTTTTATTTATTTAAACAATTTTAAATTAAAGATTGATCTGACTTTTAGAAGATTTTTTGCATAAATTCTCAGCATATTTTTCAGAAAGAACATTTCTGTATCATAATACAATTTCAATAATACAAAAGTTGCGGTGATGCCATTTGTAATTTCTTACAATTTATTTTTCTATACACCAAAAAATTTCGAAGAATACTTTTGAACGTAAACACCAAAAGAACGTTTCATTCTTCTAGTTAGTAATTTTTACTCATAAAAGGTAGAAATAAGATGCATTTTTTGTGTGTTTGATTGTTATAGCTTCCCATACCACTCACCTATTGTTATACCACCCCACTCACCTCGGGCGGCTTAAATTTCCCCCCCATCGCATTTCAAAGTGGGCGGTTGGTGAGGGATGGCTTCCTGTTGTTGGCGAGATTCGCTTCCTGTAGTAACCCTACCTGGCCCGAAATCTTTTAGTGGTCACTCTCTTTAGGTCTCATTTGTTCGCTCCTTACTCTCGGATATACTGGTATGAAGTATTTGTAGTTTTCATATTAGCACGTTGTGATAAAAGAAAGAAATCATTTTAATTTGAAAAGTAAGCCTTTTTTATATTATTAAAATTCATTTTCATATAGAGGGTAACGATAAAATATTCATATATTGTTTTTCCGTGTTATATTTTAGAATAATTTATAAAATTCGAAATATTTTTATTGTCTAAAATCTCAGAAATGCTGAGCAGAATTTCTTAACGTTTCTTTTTTGTGTAAAGTTTGGTTTTATATTCATATAAGGAAATATTCAAACATTTTTGTTTAATTCAAATTGTATTTTGTGTATAAATTTGGAATTTTGTTTATCAACATTTCATCTGACTCTTAATGTGTTAGCATTTTTAAAATTTCCTCAAATGTACATTTTTGATGACAAAGTAATATTTATTATTTTCATTTGATTTTTAAATAATCAATATATTTCATTGCAAATTACTTTCGTAATCGAACGATTTGGAAATTGGATTTGAAGATTTCATTATATTTATAAAATGGCGATCCGCGTGCTTTGGAAGAATATTGCTTGCCCTTGATTTCAATTAAATTTTTTATGTAGAACGCTTTGTTAAAACTCTTGGCAGGCGTTTTATTTCAATAGTTTGATACCAGTTATTTTTGTTATGTTCACCATTGTTTCATTTTTACATTATCAGTAAATTTATTAAATTTTACATTTCAGTTAATTAATTGAATAATATTGAATTAGTTTAATATTGATATTCCACTTTATCAAATAATTAATGTTCACACATTTTTATTTAATCTAATTTGATTATTAAGCATAAAAAAAGCATTTATGCATAATTATTCATCGATCTGCATCTAACTCCAGATCCAATAAAATTTTGAAAATATGTGCAATTTTGTGATTTGGATAACAAAATAATATTTCATTATTTTTCACTTAATTATTAATTAATCAGTAAAGTTTATTAATTAATGCATCTGTAACATCCGTTCCCAGAGAGTAGGCCACTCTTTAATATTATAAGATGGGTGGAAAAGGAAAATTATATGTGATATATTTACATATATTATTTATTTTAGAATACGTGATGAATCTTATTTAAGAACTTCTTTAATATTCATAATTTACCACCTTGAAGTGCCAACCAGTCGATAGGAAAGGATATTGGTTGTGTTTAATTTTAGTTAAAATTCTTATACATTGCTTAATGTTTAAAATTTCCCTCAGAAAATATTATCAAGCATCAAATTGTAATAGGAATTAAATCGCAATTATTCATTTATCCCTCTCCTTTTTCATTCATTGTACACATGAACATGCCTTGTGAGATTTCCCACACCTTTAAAGTACCATTAAAAGCTTAATGTCAGTGTCATTTCGATATGAAATTCATCTTTTACGTTAGTGTAATTTCCCTTTCTGATTGCTCTTGTAAATAACGCAGAGTTTGTATGTTTTTTAAAGCTTTCAAGTATATCAAATTCAAGCTATTATTATTTTTTTGGATTTCATTATGTCTTTTTGGTTATTCCTAGTGCTCTAAAAAGTGTGCCGCTTAATTTAAAGAATTAAACTTGGGGCATATACACACTTTCGACAGTGGTAATATGTATTTCGTAAGCAGTCTATTGAAATTTTACATAGAATTTTAATTAGCTGACAATTAAGAGAATTTTTGATATTTTCACTCTTTAGCATCTGTAAGTATAACTTCAAAAATAAATTTTGTATAATATAAAAATTCAAATATTTTCTTATAAAGACACCAATTCTGTACGGTATATATATATATTTTTTTAATGAAGTTAAATATAATTCTAACATGTATAAAACCGCGTATTTTTTTGTTGGATTGGAATGGTGATCTTTTTTATTTGTTCCTATTATGATTTCATCACAGTTTCATTTTTAATTGTTAATGACCAAATTAGTAAGATTCAATTTATTTTTCTACATTCAATTGGGTTCGGCAAGAGACTTATTTTGAATAACATATTTGAAATTTCATTGTATTTGTATTTAAATTTTGTCTCAGAATTAAGCAAAATTGACAATTTTTAAAAGTGCATTCATTTTTAAACAGTGCTGATTTTTTTTGATAGTAAAATTTGATGCATAAAAATGCATTTGATGCAATGATGCATGCTAGAAAAACAGGGAAATTTATTGTACATTGAGCAGAACTATAAAAGGCTTCTAAAATAGTATGAATTTTGTATCTATCAAAATTTCAAATATATAAATCTGACCAAGGCATTAAAAACACTTTGCACAAAATATTTAATTGAAATGTTTGCTAGTAATTAATTATAGCAATCCAACTGGTCACCAAAGCGACGTGTGTTTAATATCTGTAGAGATATAATTGAAAGTCTATTGTTTTTACTCTACCATCTTTGTTCTAATTCTCTTTATTGAAAGACAATTAAGCAAAGACAGGTGCTGAAGCGAGTTTCACTTAGCAGTAAAAAAGACAAAAGTTAAAATTGTGATATTATTTCGATGATGAATTTTTTCGGTGATACATACAGATTTATAATTATATGCTTCTTTATATGGCAACAAAGGTATCGAGAATCTATCGAAATAGGAACTATATTAATTTGACTATGACATTAAGAATATGTGACATAAAATATTCAATTCAAATTTTCAGTATTCGATTGTGCTAAAGAACCAACTGGAAATCAAAAATGGCTGGTCTTTCATATCTGTAGATATTTAAAAGATAGTCCATTGCGTTTTATCCATCTTTCGTCTAATTATCTTTATTGAAAAAAAAAGCAAAAACATGTTGCTATTAAGAGATTCACAATATGTATGTCATTAAATAATACAAAACTTAAAATCGTGATATAATTGCGATAGGGAATTTTATAGGTGATATACACTGATGTGTAATTAAATGCTTGTTTATATAGGAAAAGTGGCGCAGAGAAGGTGGGAGTGAGAGAAATAGATTTCCCAGACACAAATCTTAGGAAAAAATATTCATAATAATGTTGCAATGTAGAAAGTTGAGTTTGAATGTTGTTATTTATAGAAAAATATTATTAGAGTAAATGATACATACTTTTATGTTTTGAGTCGAAATTCTTAATTCTGGTTAATTGTGAATCCATTTCATTTTGGGAAAAAATTTTTTAAACGCACATTTGATTAGCAAGTGCTCAGGGGTCCTTGCCCTCAGCAGCTACTGCACCCCTCTTTGTATGATTTCTTGGACTTCGTTTGAATTGGTGTTCAATCCAAGGGGGATAATCAACAAAACAACAACAATATTTCTGCGTGTTAATTTTATTTTCTTATCTATAATGCACTGTATCTTTTGAAGAGCATTCAATTTCATTTTAGCCTCATTTTGTAAAATAAAAATTACACTCTTGCCCTATGAAAGTTTTTTGAATTTTCAAATTACCATTTGTTTCAAATGTTTTATATATAGAATATCCTCTCTAGTTATGGTCTTATGGTCCAATAGCTAATTTCTAAATTATTTGAGGTAAATAAGTCATTTCAGTTTAAGAACTACTCTAAATGATTTCAAAATATAATATATTATCTAGTTAGAATAATTAAAATTACTTTTGAAAAGAAATGAAGTCTTAAGTATTAGAGAATCATTCAGTTTTATTAATAATATTTGGGTCCTTGATATTCAAACTTTTAAATTTAAAAAAAAATCAATTTTTTTCGAAACTAATGAATATGTTCATTTTTTTGAAATGGAAATATTTTGAAATATTCAAATTTTCATACTTTTATTAGTTTTAAATGTGTAGCAGTGGATATTGATTCGTTTTAAATGTTAGAATCTCAAGAATAATTTATTAAGTACAAGCCATCTCTGGTGACTAATTGGTTTGCTGGGATTAATGGTCTCTAGAAGTTTTCAATTAAATATTTTATGTAACCTGATCTTAATAGATTCTTCAGCAAAATATTTTTTAGCTTCAAATTTTGATTTTCATATAACTTATACTATTTTAGATGTTTAATGTCATTCGGTTAATTGTGTTATGCAATTATGTGCTTCTGTTAATTGTTCCTAAATTTTCGGTCAAAACTGTGTTTATTTAAACTTTTAATTCAAAAAATATCATTAATTTTTCAATTAATACAATCAATAATTTGAAAAACCAAACATTTTTCTCAAAAGTATGACAACATATTATACAATGGTTTAGCTTTGAAATCGCGCGCACAGTACAAAACATTTTTTTGTTATTTATGCAACATTTTAGAGAATTATTCAAGAAATTTGTCTCTGTATCTACTGAATATATCTCGGTCTATAATAATCATACATGCAGTAATAATAATACGCATTATTATTTTTTCAGGTCGATTTCGCCCCGTTTGGCTGATAAACGGCGAAAGGTTTTGACGTTCTTCGGTTTTTGTGGCAGCTTAATCATCATAAAAATAATTCTGGGCGCTAAGGGCAGCATTGATCTGAATTGTAAGTATTTGCAATTTTTACTTGAATGTATACTTGTTAAATGCATGTTGTGTTATACGAATGAACACATAAAATTAGGTTGTGCTAAATCTATTGTGGATTTGAAGCTCTAATAAAACCTTATGTCTTCAAAACATTAGTTAAAACTTAATTTGACCGCATTGAGACACAAGACTTTCGATAACATCAATCGATTGGTAATGATAATGGTAATAAATGAAATAAACAATATTTTTATTCCATCAAAGAAAAAAATAGTTTTAACAGATAGTTTATGTGTTGATTATATACTTGCGCTATTTTTTAACGTGTTAAACGACGCTGCAATGTTTGAATCTAGTGTCTGCAATGTTGAAAACTGTGTCATGATTTCGATAAAATTAAGGTCAATTATCTATGGTAGCCTTACAATTAGGAAATTTTTTAGGGTTTCTGAATCTCATTGAGTTTGCCAGTTGATATAAAGGCAGCGTTTGACCTGTTTCTTCAAATCGCAGACAAGTATGGGTTTTTCTAAAAAACGAGTTGCGGATTTGGCACTCTTATCAGGCTGTTCATTCCCACATGGGATGGTATCCAGCAGAATAAAACTGTATGGTCTCGAGAGGTAGTCTTATAAAATAAATCTTAAATCTTTAAAATATTTGATTTAGTATGATTTTGAAGTGATTTTAAAGACTAAAGTACTGAAAGTATCAATGTAAGCAATTTAGGTATAAATCTGGTTCATAACACTCAACATATAAACTTTTAATTGAAGGGGTGCGGCAAGTTCCGGATTATATTCTAAGTACAGCATGGTGAACAAGGTCAATTTATTTGAGTATGCCTTTTCTAACTGAGTCATTGATTACGCACACATAATCTATTTTCGAAAGGATGGTAGCTCTGTAAATCCTCAGGACTGAAGTTCTATCAGCTCCCCAAAATCTATTAGAGTGAACTTTCACGATATTTAGAGCCCTCTCACAGGTCAATTTTGCTCCTTTTTGTTGGTAATAGAAGCAATGCTTTGACGTTCATCGGATTTCTTGTACCCTACATCACCACAAATTCAATCCTGGATACTCAGGACAGCTTTTGTTTGCACTGTCAGTATTTCAGACTTTTATTTGAAGTTAAACTAATTAAATTTATGTTGTATGGTCAGAATTAAAACTTAATATTGGGTCTTGTTGAATCTATTATCGATTTGGAGCTGTAGTAAAACATGGAACCCGCAAACCAATAATTACCACTGAATATTATTATATTGGGACAAAAGACTTTTGATAGAATCAATCGACTGATAACATTAAACGTGTTGGGAAAAATCGACAATATTTTTATTGCATCAAAGAAAAAGAAGAAAAACACCAAATTAATAATCTAAACTTAATTAATCTAAAATTTATTTAAAAAATAAGAATTCAAATTTCATTTATTGTAGCTTGCGGCCAATTATTCCTTTACGGATAGTTTACGTATTTGTTGTACTTACACTGTGTTTTAGAATATGTTAAACGAGGCCCCACTTAAGCTTTAAAAATAACAAACGTTTGATTCCTTTTGAGCATTGATTGGAAGATTTTTTTTGTACAAAAAATTTACCTATATTCTCCCAGTGTAGCAAGAAAAAGATGTAATTAGAACATGTTTCTACAAAAGTAATCAATTTGAATTTTGTCAGATTAGTACTTCCAGAAGCCAGAGGAGTTTTAGAAAAGTGGATGTCCCATAGGGCGTGCATTTCTTTGACTCCCTACTTGTGGAATGACCGTTTGGGCGGATGGGAGTTTATATTTATTAAATATTCATCTCTGAGTGATTTTTTAAAACGTTTTTGAATTAAATCGTAATTATGTGAAATTTTTGAGTGTTTACGTAATAACTGCCTGCACAAAATGATTTTTGTAAAGTTTGAAAAGTGAAAAACTTCCGCTTTTAATGAAATTGATTTAATAGTTGCCAAATATTTCCTTGAATTTAGGCAATTTTTAAAAAATACTTTTTGTTTTATTTTTTTATTTATTTAAACAATTTTAAATTAAATATTGATTTGACTTTTAGAAGATTTTTTGCATAAATTCTCAGCATATTTTTCAGAAAGAACATTTCTGTATCATAATACAATTTCAATAATACAAAAGTTGCGGTGATACCATTTGTAATTCCTTACAATTTATTTTTCTATACACCAAAAAATTTCGAAGAATTCTTTTGAACTTAAATTCCAAAAGAACATTTAATTCTTCTAGTTATTAATTTTTACTCATAAGAGGTAGAAATAAAATGCATTTTTTATGTGTTTGATTGTTATAGTTGATATTTTTAAGAAAAATCTAAACGTAAATTTAAAAAAAAAAATTAAACCTGAAATAGTATCATGTTCCAGTTAAAGGTTTCATTCTTCCACCTCACTCACCTCGGGCGGCTTAAATTTTCCCCCCGTCGCATTTCAAAATGAGCGTGTGAGGGATGGTTTCCTGCTGTTGGCGAGATTCGCTTCCTGTAACCCTTCCTGGGTTACAGGTAACCCTACCTGGCACGAAATATTTTTGTGGTCACTGTCTATAGGTTTCATTTGTTAGCTCCTTACTCTTGGATATACTCGTATGAAGTATTTGTAGTTTTCATATTAGCACGTTGTGATAAAAGAAAGAAATCATTTTAATTTGAAAAGTTGGCATTTTTATCTTATTATAAAAATTCATTTTCATATCGAGAGTAAAGATAAAATATTCATATATTGTTTTTCCCTGTTATATTTTAGAATAATTTATAAAATACGAAATATATTTATTGTCCAAAAACTCAAAAAGGTTGAGTAGAATTTCATAACATTTCTTTTTTGCGTAAAGTTTTAAACAATTTTATTTATTTATATAAGGAAATATTCAAACATTTTTGTTTGATCCGAATTGTATTTTGTGTTTAAATTTGGAATTTTTTTTATCGACATTTCGTTCGACTCTTAATGGGTTGGAATTTTTAAAATTTCTGCAAATGTGCATTTTTGATGACAAAGTAATATTTATTATTTTCATTTGATTGTTAAATAATCAATATATTTCATTACAAATTACTTTCGTAGTCGAACGATTTGGAGATTGGATTTGAAGATTTCATTATATTTATAAAATGGCGATCAGCGTGCTTTGAAAGAATATTGCTTGCCCGTGATTTCAATTAACTTTTTTATGTAGAACGCTTTATTCAAAATCTTGGCAGGTGTTTTATTTCAATAGTTTCATACCAGTTATTTTTGTTATGTTCACAATTGTTTCCTTTTTACATTATTAAGTCATTTAGAAGTTTCTTTTTTCGGCTTTTATTTTTCCTTTTATGCCAATTTTCTTTGAAGTAATTTTTTGCATCATTCATGTTTCCTGTTGTGTATTATCACCTATGTTAAGGTTGGACATTTGTTTTTGAACAGCAACTTATATGTTTGCCCTTGCAGTAATATTAGTACTTTCTCTTCATTGATGTTCAGTTTTTGCATTGATATTTTACATGCTACTTTCTGTTCTGCCTCTGATCTGTTATCGAGTGAAATTAAAGTTTAAGAAATACTACAGTCTTTGACCCTTTATATTTGTATATATTTATATAAAGTTTAATCTTCAAAAATATTATGGATTTTTTTTAGTAGAATTAAAGTTTTCTCTATATATTTAATACAGTTTCAGACTATTTAAATAAATTTCTATGCTCAGTGTTGATATTTCTAATCAGTTACAAATAATTTAAATAGATAATCCAGTAAATTTATTAAATTTTACATTTCAGTTAATTAATTGAATAATATTGAGTTAGTTTAATGTTGATACTTCATTATATCAAATAAGTAATGTTCTCACGTTTTTATTTAATCTAACTTGATTATTATGCATAAAAACAGCATTTATGCATAATTATTCATCTATCTGCATCTAACTCCAGATCCACTAAAATTTTGAAAATTTGTGCAATTTTGTGATTTGGATAACAAAATAATATTTCCGTATTTTTTACTTAATTATTAATTAATCAGTAAACTTTATAAATTAATGCATCTGCCACATCCGTTCCCAGAGAGCAGGCCACTCCTTATCATAATAAGATGGGTGAAAAGGGGAAATTAAATGTGATATATTTATATATATTATTTATTTTAGAGCAAGTGATGAATCTCTCATTTAAGAACTTCTTTAATATTTATAATTTACCACCTTGAAGTGCCAACCAGTCGATAGGAAAGGATATTCTTTGTGTTTAATTTTAGTTAAAATTCTTATAAACTGCTTTATGTTTAAAATTTCCTGCAGAAAATATTATCAAGCATCAAATTGTAATAGGAATGAAATCGCAATTATTCTTTTATCGCTCTCCTTTTTCATTCATGTACACATGAACATGCCTTGTGAGATTTTCCTCATCTTTATAGTACCATTAAAAGTTTAATGTCAGTGTCATTTCGAAATGAAATTCGTATTTTACGTTAGTGTAATTTCACTTTCTGATTCCTCTTGTAAATAACGCAGAGTTTGTTTGTTTCTTTAAAGCTTTCAAGTATATCAAATTCAAGCTATTATTATTTTATTGCATTTCATTATGTCTTTTTGGTTATTCCTAGTGCTCTAAAAACTGTACCGTTTAATTTAGAGAATTAAACTCGGAACATATATACACTTTCGACAGTGGTAATATATATTTTGTAAGCAGTCTACTGAAAATTTACATGGAATTTTAATTAGCTGAAAATTAAGAGAATCTTTGAAATTTTCACTCTTTAACATCCGTAAGTATAACAGCAAAGATATATTTTTTTTAATATAAAAATTCAAATATTTTCTTATATAGACACCAATTCTGTACGGTATAATTTTTTTTTAATGAAGTTAAATAAAATTCTAACATATGTAAAGCTGTTTTTTTTTTGTTGTTGTTGTTGTTGAATCGAAATGGTAATTTATTTTATTTGTTTCTATTATTATTTCCTTACGGTTTCATTTTTAATTGTTAATGACCAAATTAGTAAGATTCAATTTATATTACTACATTCAATTGGGTTCTGCAAGAGACTTACTTTGAATAACATTTTTGAAATTTCATTGTATTTGTAATTAAAGTTTTACTTCAGAATTAGGCAAAAATGACAATTTTTGAAAGGGATATTATTTTTAAACAGTGCTGATTTTTTTATATTGAAATTTGATGCATAAAAATACATTTGAGGTAATTCTGCATACTAGAAAAACAGGGAAATGTATTGTACATTGAACAGAACTATATAAGGCTTCTAAAATAGTATGAATTTTGTATCTATCAAAATTTTAATTATATAAATCTGACCAAGGCATTAGGAACACTTTGCACAAAATATTTAATTGACATGTTTACTAGTAATTAATTATAGCAAACCAACTTTTCTCCATAATCGACCTGTGTTTAATATCTGTAGATATATAATTGATAGTCTATTGTTTTTACTCTACCATCTTTGTTCTAATTCTTTTTATTGAAAGACAAATTAGCAAAGAAAGGTGCTGAAGCGAGCTTCACTTAGCAGTAAGAAAGACAAAAGTTAAAAACGTGATATTATTTCGATGATGAACTTTATCGGTGATACACACGGATTTATAATTATATGTGTCTTTATATGGCATATCGAGAATCTATCGAAACATGAACTATATTAATTTGACTCTGACATTATGAACACGTTACATAAAATATTCTATTCAAATTTTCAGTCATAGTTTATTCTAGAGAACCGACTGGTCATCAAAAGAGGTGGTCTTTCCTATCTGTAAATAATAAAAAGAAAGCTCATTGCATTTTGTATCCATTGTTCGTCTAATTATCTTTATTGAAAACAAATAAGCAAAAACATGTTGCTGATGAGAGATTCACAATACGTAGGTCAGTAAATAATATAAAACTTAAAATCGTGATATAATTGCGATGGAGAATTTTATCGGTGATACATACTGATGTATAATTAAATGCTTCTTTATACAGGAAAAGTGGTGCAGAGAAGGTGGGGAGAGAGAAATATATTTCCCAGACACAAATCTTAGGAAAAAATATTCATAATAATGTTGCAACGAAGAAAGTTGAGTTTGTATGTCGTTATTTATAGAAAAATATTATTAGAGTAAATGATACATACTTTCATGTTTTGAATCGACTAGAGAATCGCATTTCCACCGCCTCCTCAGAATCCGATGTAAGAATGAACCTTAAAAGGGACCGAAGAAAGTTTGGTGTCTGTAATTGCTTATCGCTTCCTGCAATACCCACTTGGAAATCTTTTTGTTAAGTTATTGACTAGTACACTCAGAAAATGATGGAACAGTTCCAAAAATTCCACAGTTTTAAGCCTATTTTCTAGTATACTTGAATTGGAGTAATATGTTACCTTTACTAAACAATAATTTATCAGGAATAACTTCCTTGAATGTTCCTCACAAAAAAGTAGAAAAGATATGTTTCCTTTGTACTCCAAAGGGCAGTCAACAATCACAGACGGCAACGGCAACGTTGTGATGTTTCGGAGTTCCGCGATGTGACAAAGTGGTCAAGAGCACCTCCACATCATAATTTGGAATAAATACTTTAATTTGTTAGTTTAGGGAAAAGTAAAAATTAATTGAAACTAGTTTGGACGAGCGCAATAAAGCTCTAACGTCATGAAATTTGGTACATAAATTTTTATTATTAAAAACTTTGATATAATTAATTAATTAAAAATAATATTGATATTATTTATGAGATATATTTAGAGAATTTTAATTGAATTACGTTGCACGTGCCTTACTAACAATTGGGACTATTTTTGCTTATATTATTTTGAAAACATTTCTAAAATTTCACGCTTGTAACTCATCGTAGTTATCTGAGGCCTCAGCAAATAATTTTGAAAAGTTTATCCACCAGATTGGTAACAGACATAATTAGTTCTCAGTTTTTTGACTGAGGGAAAATTTATATAGATATTATCTATCTCAGCTCTCGGTCTCTTCCTCGAGCTGGATCGTATGCAGGTAAATTGAGTAAATTGTTGCGAATCTGGGATAAATTTTCGAAGAATTTAATTGATGTTCTTCTGATAAATTCCGAAAAAGGTTCAATTTTGAGATTGTCATGTAATAGTTTCCTCCTGATATACCAGGACGCGCTTACAATTTGCATCAGGTGCCTATTTTGAAAAACTTGCAACCTCTTAATGTTAGTGGCGGAAGTCGCCCCCGAAATTTGGGAGCTGAAATTTAAAATTGGTCTTAAAATAGCTTTGTAGAGAAGAAGCTTGAGCCTAATCGATAGCTTGCTCCATGGAGAAATGAAGCTGTTGAGTTTAACACTCGTTCTAGTAGCTTTGGCGAGAGCTGAGTTAATATGACTATTAAAGCTTAATTTAGCCCCTAAAACTAACCCTAGGTATTTATATTCATTTACAAAGAGGACAAATTATGCCGAAAATCCAAGTCGCATGCACTTGTACAAAAGCCTTCGTGTCAAATTTTATCAAAGGCTTTGGCTACGTCGAGAAAAAGTGCACCTGTGGTTTGGGACTTCACAAAGCCGTCGTGAATCAATTCTGTAACACGAATTAACTATTGATTCGTCGACAGAGGTTTCTGAAATCCAAATTGTTCGGAAATTATTATATTATTGTCGCTGATTAATTGATTCATGCGTTTGAGAAGCACAGATTCGTACATTTTGCTCAAGCTAGTAAGTAGCGAGATGACTTGGTTTTGGAATAGGGACAACCAAAGCTGTTTTCCAGCAATCGGGAAGTTCCATTTGTTTGTTTATGAAAAAAGTTAATTATAAAATAAATCCAGGCGGGAGATTTTTAATCATGCGATTTGTAATTAGGTCCAATATTGGCGATTTATTCGGCTTAAGATTTTTAATAAATTCTATGATCTCCGTCGGACGAAAGGGCTCAAGATTGTTTACCTGCTCAAGTATCAGAAAATTCTCCAGCTGATCTGTATCGTATTTCGTCAGGGGGGGATAGGGTTGACAGCCACGCGTTCGCATGTGGCGCAGACAGGTCTTGTAGGCTGTCCGCCTAAACTTCCACCTCTTCGATTGGATCAAGAGGAAAGTGGTTCAGTTCGTGGTGTTTCTATTGGTTCTTCAAGGTCGGACTATTTCCGTAAGGGTAACGGCAGCAAAATTGTTTAAGTTCGTTCATAAAATTTCGCGGGGATCGTATTTCTATTGTATGTATCAATAGTATGACATGATTGATATTCACAAATGTTGACCTAATCCTCTGAGTAATGAATGGTGTAGGGCAAATATATCAACTAGGCCATTTCCTAGATCCCCTGCAGAAGAGGACCGAGAATTCACTTTTTTATTCTTATTAATATTTGGATGTTTTCTGTATTTTCAATAAGATTAAGGAACTTTAGTATTGCTTGAAATTCAAGCCATAATTCCCCAAATGGTTTTTATGTTTTCAAATTTCCTTGCAAATAAGTCCGGACATTTTTTTTTGGGGGGGGGGGATAACTAGTTGAATACTTACAAATCAATAGCCACAAACTTTTAATAGAGACTTTAGATTTTGTTAAACCTTTTGAAATTTTTCTAATTTGATTTAAAATCAATTTAAATTTCAACATTCGTTATAAATAAAAAAACTAAATTAATTCGTTTGTAGATGTTTGTAGATGTTGTTTGTAGATGATTGCATGTAAGATTTGGCGATTTTACAATCTATGCCATATAGTAATGAATCACCGTTCAGCGTGAAAAAAATGCTTACGACCCTTACCGCATTTCAAAAGAATGTTGAAAATAATAAATAGAATATGGGAAATTGGCTTTAAAAATTTATTATAAACGAGCACGTTTATAATTTTCCCACATAGAAAACATTTATAAAAATTATAATTTTGATATGCATAGTATAATTAACTATTTAATTTGTCTAATAATGTGAAGTATAATTATCAGTTTTATGAGACTTGAAATGAGCTAATGTATTTTATACGTTAAAATTGTTCAAGTAAGTCGCATTTTTTAATTTGTTTTTTGCAAAATAATAACCGTTTTGGCTAAAATAAATAAGATAGGAATTATATTAGTAATTATAAAAAATATCTGCTGGATAATTCACAGGGGAGAAAAAACGTATTTTCAATAAAAAAATGTTAATGATTACTGAAATTCTTTCAAATTTGAAATATATTACATCTTTTTCTAGCTTATTTACTGTCATATTTAACTATACACAAACATACCAGCAATCGACATGTAGATGCAGTATCTAAATGTACTACATTAAAACGCTTAGTTCTCAGATATATTATCATGAGCTAATGTTTTATTCGCAGGTAATGTAACAGCAAATTTCTGCCTATTTTCTTAAAAGCAATGCCAATAATTTAATACTAATTTTCAATTTGAGCTAAATATATGCACGAAAGAAAACCAGAAAAAAATATATATATATTAATTTGTATTTTATTCGTTCTTTCTTCTTTCTCCCCTCTGAATTTCTTGGTAAAAGTATAGATTCATATATATTGGACCTAAATCGTAATCAAAATTGAAATTACAATAGTAAATATTTAAATATTAGGATTTACGATAGGATTTATTTGACAGCTATGTAAGCATGGTTTCTGAAATCCCTCCCCCTTTTTTTTTTTTCCTTCCTAAAAAAAATTAGGTAGTTGCACTTAGGTACAAGTTTTTGTATTTTTAAATGCTACATCTAGACATATTTCCAATCACAAAATTTCATTAAATAAGGTGAGCAATTGTTTGAAAATTTTAAGAATGAAATTTTTATATGTCCATTAAAATTTCAAGTGTGAATTAGTATAATTTGTCTCTTATTTTCCTCTATATGTACAAAATTTCACATTTCTATCTAGAAAATTTGCAGGGATATGCTTAGTTTTAAATTTCGAATGACTGGCCACAAATGTGGAAGACAACTTTTATTTCAGAATGCGAGAAGTACATCATCCAATCATTACTGCTTCAAAAAAAATTTGTAATCAAGCATAACATTGTTGACCTTCATTGTTCGGCAGTCTTTATAAAGGAGGGGGAGGGGAACTGAAAATTTAAAACATCTCAGAGATAACTGCAATTGTTAGCCAGAAAATAAATTTAAAAAAAAATCGAACTTGTGCAGTTTCTAAAAGAATGATATATATATATAACACAACAAGAAACTTTTTGTTATGATGATGATTATTTTGTATGTAATCTTAATGCTAGAAGCTGTTCTAGAAAAACACAATATCGTTTTCAGTTCCCAACATTTTAATAGGCTGTGTAATTTAGATATTAAAAAGTGTAGAATCCTGACTTCAAACAGACAGAAATAGTGAAAAGAAGTTGATATATGTGATGGAAAAAATTGTCATGTTACTCTATTTTTTTAGGTTTCCCTTTTACTAGATTATAAACAGTCAATACAGAGCTCAACATTCTAAAATTGAGAGTATTTGGGAATACACTAGAGAATATTTCAACTTTAATAAGTGACATTCATACAAAATAAAAGAACGGCGTCTAAAATCAAACAAACAGTTCCTTCCTGAGGCAAAATTAAAACTTTCTTTTCTGAAAAATGTTGTTTGGAGAGACGATTGTTGCTTTGTTCTAGATAGAATCATTAATTTTCAAAATTGTCACATTTAAAAAAGTGAAACCAATTCTTCGCGCAAGAAATTCCTTATCAATAGCAGTTTTCTGTTCTTATGTTACATGCTGCTGTTTTTGGAAGTTCTGCAGTTGGTCCGATTTTCAACCAAAGTATATTGTATAGTACTGATCGATACAGTTAATTTTTATTGGCATTATATCTAAACTAAGAAATGAATTAACTTTATCAGTGGATATTCGATATTTATCGTTCATAATATTCAGTTGCATTTACAGGATAGATATAATAGATTGGAGACTTTTTTGTATTTATTTCTTTTTTGTCTTTCCAACTATAAAGATTATTATGATTTTCTTTAGGTAGTAACCGGCTATAAAATATTTCAAGTATCGAAAACACAATACAAAGAACAATACATATATCAATATAAGTATCGAAAACACAATACATATTATCTAAGAAAGTAATTTTTATAATAATTTTTAATTATTAAATAGTAATTCTGCAATTTTAATAGTAAAATTAAAATAATTTTTAAAATAAGTAATTTTTAAAATAAATTTTAATAAAGTAATTATTAATTGTTAAAATATGCAATAACTTTAAAAATGATATAATGTTTCAACATTTCTTACTGCTTTGCTGTATTTAAAAAAACGACACATCAAATATTTTTAAAAAAATCAAATTGTTATTTTTCTGAAAAAAAATTATGAGTATTCATTTAAAATTATATTCCCTTAAATTGTATTTACACACATTTATTTACAATTAATCTGTCAGATAATATCCCTTCAATGAATGAACGAAAATATTTAGAACCATAAAGCTCGCAAGCATATTTTTACGTTTTAATCCTTGCTCAATATTAAAAAAACAAGTAAGTAACGTACAAGAATTATATACTTTATTATAAGTCCGTCCCTTCTGAATAAGTTCTACTTTTAATATCCCATTTGAAATCAAAAACTGAAATTGAGCATCAATCAAATAGGGTATTATCAAAACTAAATTTTTGAAATAAAGCATAAAATTTATATTTCATGATTTTTTCTATTTAAAGTTTTACTTCAAAATATAGTTTTTAACAAAAAACAAATGAAACATATTCTTCAAGGCTTAATGTCTTTTTAACTGCAATCTGCATTTTATTTATTCCTAAAGCAAAGCTTTTTAAATGGTATTTTATATTTTTTTCCTTTTCTTTCCTGCTTTAGAATCTCAAAATATTTATCGTGAGCAGAATTATTTTTCCAAACGGAAGAAAGTAATCAATGTCAAGAAATCCTCTAATCATTGATAAAGGTGTATGTTTTTATCATTTTACTCTTAGAAAGGTGCATTGCTATTAATTAAAAAGTCTTATAGCAATTATTAGGTATTCATGAATATGGATATAATGAATATAAATTCTTATCCCAAGAAGGCAGTTGGTTAAAGGGTTTCATTGAAGAGCCATAAGCTTTATAGAAAATGAAACCGCCTACATCATTCTATTATAGTTATATAGCAAAATAATAAACGCAATGTAAGAATGTTAAAAATGATAATTTTACCAAAATTAAATTATTTCATAATTGCGACTAAGAATTTTTTATTTATTTATAAAAATAGCAGACATTTTCCTTAAAATAATCTAATATTTCTTTTCTATTTAGTCACTTGGAGATATTTTAATTAAATTTTATGATATTTTTCAGAATAAGTCTTTCAAAAAAATAATGCATGCTTGAAAGCCTCCCATGAAATTAAATATATATATATATCCATGTGAGAAAGTGCCTACCATTGGCGAAAAACTGCCCCGAACGGGGAAGAGTAAAATTTTGTTAGATTCAGGAAAAGACGGTAAAGGGAAAAGAAACCCCCACTCTCTAATGGGAAAATGGGTAAAATTCTTAGAAAAGAGTGGACATTGCAACAGGCGTGGTTGATTTATGACTAGCCATGCCTCTTTGCTTGCAGAAATCTTATTTCCGTGATCTATTGATAATGAAAACACATGTATATTCTTAAGAAATGGCCTACCTTTCAGCTCATTGTACGCTGGAACGGTGAAATAGATCTGCTAAGCATTGTTCAAGCAAATGCACCCCATCTGCTGTAATGGCTTTTCTTTGACAGAAAAATAGAAATGACTAACGAGGTTGAAATTTGGCGGATGGCAAGTGAACTTTCTATACATTAGAGTAATGTTTAAAATCTACTGAACGATATTATTATATCTTGACTGGTGTCGCCAAATGAACATAATGGCAAACATATTATATTTTAATTATTTTTCAGAACAGATTCCAATTTGAATTTTGGATTGGATAGACTAAATCTACTTAAAATGGTTCTGTGCGGCTGTTGGGAAATGTAATCCAAAGTGACATCTTTTTTCCTCTTGATATCAGAATAATTATTTAAAAAATTTAGCAAAAAGAACTCCTCCACACCTCACAATACCTGAGATTTCACAATCTACTGAATATTTACAGTTATGATGATCCTTCGCAAAATAGTAATCAGTTTGAGTGTCGCAGTACATATGAGCAAAAACTGTCACTCAAAAATATTCCATATGTACTTGATACATTCTATTTAAGTGGCCAATTTTACTTGCTTATTTATTTTTCTTACATCACTGGTTTTTCTGCACTGAGTAATTGGCTAGAGTTTCTGAAATTATGATTACTTTTCTAATACTTATTTTGATAACTATAATGCGCTTGCTTCATCTTAGAATAACATAAGCTCAATTGCATGGAAAGCATTTCAGTGTATCTTGCTTGTAAACTACATCAAACCCATTTTCTTTACTAAAAATATGTGCAATATTAGCTATTACAGAAGTATTTATTTTTTCAGAAGGTTTATTGAAATTTCTTTTCTACTGCGTATGAAAAAAAAAAAAAAAAAAAAAAAAAAAAAAAAAAAAACCTTAATATTTTGCAACTTTTTATTCTAAAGAACTCAAAAATTAATTTTGAACTTTTAAAAATATTTTTATGATTATTTTTGATTTGTATTTATTTACATGCAAGATCTCCATTTCGTGATATTCAAATTAAAAGGTCTAATTTAGAAATCTTGTTATTATTTTTAACACATTGTATTTTTAATATATTATTTCAAATTCCTATCATTTTAAGTTTATAAAATATCTGCACAGTTATTATTATTATAATATGTTCTGCCATATCATGCAACTTAAGGAATTACTTCATTTATTCGCTTAACAAAAACTAATGTTTTCATTAGAAAATAAGTAATTATCTATAATCTTACACATTATACCATTAATTTTCATTCTTTAGAATACTTTTTACTGTTTTAATATTTAAAAAAATAGTATCATTTTTAAATAACAATTTTAACTTTAGAAAATATTGTCGGCAAATGTAAATCAGAATTTATGCATCTTTAAAATTTTTGAAAGCATTATATGCTCTGTTAGACTCTTAGAATTAGATTAAAACAATTTCTATACAAAAATATTTAACATCTTCTAGGGTGTTCATCATGGGCACAAAAAATCCAAAAGTTTGAAGATATATTTCCTATATTCGTATTAATTTATATTTCCATATTCAGTTCGTAATTCGAATTTTATATTATACAGTGAAGAAACTATTATGCACTTAATTCATTAAATTTGTAAGAAAAGTGAATAAAAGTTGCAATCTATATGTTTATATATAAGTTAGTGACAAAAAATAACTTCCAGAAGCGAAATATTGCATTTCGGCATTTTTGTTATTTCACTTACACACGTTTCTAAAAGAAACCGGCAACATTTAGGTTGGATATACAGAGACTGATTGATTTAAAGATACCTTTTAATTTTCTATATTTTATATAACATATATTTTTAGAAAAAAGTATTTACCTTTCAATAAACGTAAATATATAAATGTCACAAAAGGTATTACCGTACGAAAAACTTAAACATCTTCGAAAGCTGCGTGTTTACAAAAAACTATGTCAAATTTTACCTATTCCCGAATAGTGATAAAAAAAAATTATTTGTTTGCGAGTTAAAATTTCGCCGTAACGAAGAAACCAAAATATATAAAGAAGAAAATATATAAGAAATATAAATTTTGCGGTGATATCATTTGTAATTTACAATTTCTTTTTCTCCATGCACAAAACATTTTAAAGAATACATTTAAACGTCAACTCCAACAGAACAATTCATTTTTCTAGTTATTAATTATAAATTTTTACTAACAAAATGTAGAAATAAAATGTACTGAATTTTTTTTTCTGTGTTGACGTGTGTTTCTGTGTTATTGTGACTGCTGTTTTTAAAGTAAATTCCAGAAATAAAAGAAAAAAGAATTGTGATTTAAATCTGAAATATTATCATGTTGCAGTTATAGGCTCCTACGCTAATGGTTTTATTTCTGCTTATATTGTTCGATTTATGTCAAGTCTCTTTGATGGAAATTTTGCATTATTCATGCTCCTAGTTGGGTATCATGACTTGTGCTAAAGCTGTGCCTTTTTTTTTTTTTTTTTTGTACTGCAGTTTATAAGCTTGTTTTGCAGTAGTTGTGATATGATTTCTTCATTGATGTTGAGTTTTGCTTTGATGTTTTTATTTGTTATTTTTCTGATCGTCGAGTAAAATAATGAAATCAATACATGAGAAATATTGAAGCTTCTTACTTTATTTATTGTGTGTATTTCTATAAAGTTTAATATAACGATTGTATTTACTAGTATTTTCATTCTTTTTTTGTACATATATAGTTCCCACTAAATATTTAAGAGAATTTCAAGAAGCTTTATTCATTTTAAATAGCTTTCTTTTCGCTTTTTGTTATTACTGTTAACTTATAAACTATTAATTAACTTAAAAGATTAAATTTTAAATTTTTTTATACAAGAACTAATTAAATGATTAGTTTTTTATTTATTTTATTCGGATATTCCCTTTAATCATATCAGAAATATGTGCTTAATTCTTATTGAATCAGTAAATTTTATTAAATAAGGCTTATATCACATTTGTTCCCCAATTATAGGTCAATCCTTATCAATTTAGGTGGTATTTGTACGGAAATAGAAAATTAAAAAGTGATTTCTTTATTTTATAGCCACTTGATAAATCACTGAATTAAGAATTTCCATAATAATAGCATTCATTTAGCGACCAGTCTGCAGGATAGGATATTGGTTATGTTTAACTTTAGTTAAAATTTTGAGACATAGTTTGATTAAAAAATTTCACAAGAAAGTATTTTCAAGCATTAAATTGTAACAGAAACTAAAAGATCAATTATTTTATTATCCCCATCCTTTTCCTTCCATTATATACATGAAACTTCCGGATGGGTGTGCCAATAACATAAAAGTACCAATAGAACTTGAAATATCTATTTCATTCCAAAATAAATTTCG
This sequence comes from Argiope bruennichi, assembly GCF_947563725.1. Lineage (NCBI taxonomy): Eukaryota > Metazoa > Arthropoda > Arachnida > Araneae > Araneidae > Argiope > Argiope bruennichi. The sequence goes on along the minus strand of NC_079153.1, from coordinate 76,220,295 downwards.
TCTTTTAAAATAATGTAATTTCACTTTCTGATTCCTCTTGCAAACTGCGCGGATAATTTACTAATTTTTTATAGCTTTCAAACATATCCAGGTCCTGAAATTATCTTTCTGAATTTAATTTGTCAATGAAAAATGTTTGTAAAAACCGACATATCTATATAATTACTAAATTATTTTTTTTAATTTCAAATTAATTTCATTAATTATTAAAAAAATAATCATTGAGGAATTAAATTAAATTAAATTTGCCATAAACCACTATAAAATTAAAAAATAAAAGTTTTGGTGTAGCATTTGCAGTTTCATACAATTTCTTTTTGTCTCATTTTGAAAAATATTTTTAATCGAACGTTCAGGCAGAATTTTTCATTCTTCAAGTAACTTAATATTTAATCGCTAAAAGTAGAAAGAAAATTAAATACATTTTTTGTTTGAGGGTTATCGTTACCACATATTTTAGAATAAGGTTCTAAAAACAAAATAAAAAAGGATTTGAGAAGTGAACCTAAAGTATAATTATGTTTAAGTTATGTTTTAATATTCCCCCTCGTCTTATTGAAATAATTTCCTTAACGCGTTACAAAGTGGTTGGTGAATGTGCCATGGCACAACCCCCGACAGATCTGACGGGGGTTGTGGCGATGGTCCCCTACTGTTGGCGAGATTCGCTTCTTGTAGTAACCCCACCTGGCGCAAAGATTTCATTTGTCACTCTCTGTCGTTTTCCCTCACTTGCAGCTTATTTTTCTATAAACTAGTGCGAAGTGTTTGCTAATTTCAAGTTACCACGTGGTAAACAGTTTGGTAAAAGAAAGAAATCATTTAATTTGCAAGTAAGTTTTTTGATCTTATAATAACAATTTTTCTTGGAATCTTGTATAAAAATAAGATATAGTTTTTCCTATTTATGCTTTAATTATTATTGTTCTTTCTAGTTATCTTTTAATTTCTAGTTATATATCTATTTTCCTAGTTTTCAATTAATTATTTTTAATTTTTTTAGTTTAGAGTAATTTAAAAAATTCTGGTTAAAAGGTTTATTTCAAAAGTCATAAAAAAAGATAATCAGATTTTCTAAACATTTCTTTTTTCAGTAGTTACAAAAAATTTCATTTATTCAAATAGAGAAAATCCACTCATTTTTGTTTAGTCCCAATAATTTTTAAAGTATAAAAACTGAACGTATTTTCACATTTTTACCTACTTCCTAATCCGCTAAAAAGTTTTGAAAAATTCCGCATTTGTATTTTTCAATGGTAGAATAATAGTTAATTATTTTCATTTAAATATGAATTAATCATTAAATTTGATAAAAAAAAAATTTCTTGTGGGAATGATTCGAGAATTGGATTTCAGGATTCTATTATATTTATAAACTGCCTATCAGTGTTCTCCGAAGAATTATTGCTTGCACTTAATTTCTATTAAATCCGCTTTACATATTTTAGTGTTCAAAATTACCACAAGAAAGTTCTTTTAAGTTCAAGATGTGACATTCATTTAAGTCTAGTCACTTTATTTCTTTTATGCGTTTATTAATGTTTTTACAATGTTAATGAGTCTTTCCAATAGAATCGAATTTTATAATAGTCTAATGCCAATTTTAGTATATCTCTGACACTCAGCACAAGAATGAAGTCTGAATAGTTTATTTCTCTGCTTATGTTTTTCATTTTACGTTAATTTTCTAAGATGGAATTTTTCCATCTTTCATGCTTACTACTGAGCTGCCAATTGTGTATTATTATCTGAGTTAAGAGAGTGCATTTGTTTTTATACTGCAATTTATTTGCTCGTCCTTGAAGTAATTTGGTAGAATCTTTAATTGATATTTAGTATTTCACGCTGATGTTTCATTTGTTAATTTTTTTCTGCCAATGATTGTTCATCTAGTGAAATCAAACCATACGAAATGTTGTAACCTATTCTTTTTATATTTTGTTCATTTATATTAAAATAAATATATCAGTGAAATTTCTCTTTTTTACTGTACATACATATTTTCTTCTAAGCAGTTCATAGAATTTGAGTAGTTTTATTCCTTTTAAACAAATCCTTGTTCTCCAATATAAATTATCTAGTTGCAAAATTCATTATCTTTTATATGAAATTAATAAATGAATTATTTCGAAAGAGTTTAATTTTGATATAATAAATTAAAATTTTGAAATAATAAAATCCAATCAATTATGAAATTTTATATTCTCGTGTTTGTATTACTTCTGTACAATTTCTTCAATGATATTTAGTTTTTAAATTGATATTTTTGTACTGCTTCTGACTAATTATCGCATGAAATATTTTCTCTATGTATCCATCATGTATAGTTTGCTCTATGTATTTAATAGAAATTGTTAAACCTTTTATATCTGAACTAATTAATTGAAAAATTTTGGATCAATTTAATATTTTTGGATTAATTTAATATCTGAACTAGTTAACTATTGATTTTGGATTATTTCATTCTATTAAATTAGGAATTTTCACTTTTTTTTATTTAATCCAACTTGATTATTATTTATAAAGAAGGAATTATTTTAAGGATCTTCTGATCCGATGAGATTTTGAAAATTTCATTGGATTACAAAAAAAATTTTCATTATTTTTTCTTAACTATTAATTCATCAATATTTTTTTTAATTAATACTTCCACATTACTACTGTGCCACGTCACATTTGCCTTTCTAGAGTGTAGATTGGTCATTTTGGGAAGGACTGAGGGGAGAGGGAAGATTTATTTGCTTGTATTAGAGTTACATGAAAAATCATAATTTCATAATAGGCATGGCAATAAATAAATAAAACTTAAAATCGTAGAGTTAATTCGGATGATGAAATTTATCGGTGAAGCATAAAATTAGATGATATCCTTTCATCTCATGAAAACAATACTTAGAGATGAATTCCGAAATTCTTAACTCTGATTAATAGTGATTCCACTGCACTATGGAAAAATCTTTTTTTTAAAGAAACGTTTGAATAGGAGCTAATATGCTGACAGTGTTTTTTCTTTTTTCTATCTGTATTTCACAATTTTCTTAAGAACATTCAATGTCATTTTGTTTTTTTATCTTATTTGTAAATGTATTTCTTTTTTTTTTTTACTTTAAAATTACGCTTTGTTTTTGTAAAAACCTTTTGAATTTTTTAATTATTATTTGTATTAAAAATATTGTATGTAGAATGTCTATAGATTATAGTTCAACAGATAATTTCTAAACAATTTTAGGTAAATAAGAATCAGCTGAGAAGGTACCTTTAACGATGTAAATTTTGGTATATTATCAGTTTTCAATAATTAAAAATACTTTTGAAAAGTAACGAAGTCTTAATTGTTACATAATCTTTCCGCCTTATGAATCATCCGCAGTCTTGCATCTGAAGTTAAATGTATAAAAATTTGCTTGCTTCATTTTAATTGTTAGTATCTCAAAAATATTTCATTATGTAAAAACGCCTATAGCGACTAAATGGTTACTGAGATCGCTAAAAAGTTTCAATTAAAAATTTTATGAGACCTGCTCTTAATATATTCCTCAGCAAAATATTTTTAAGATTCAAATTTTTATAGTCAAATAACTCACACTATTTTTGAAGCCTTACATCAATTCCGCGCTATAACTAATACAAAATGGGTTTTTGAAGTATCAAATACAAAATAATCAAATCACTCAGCAAACAGTCTTCGCACTTAGAATGATTAAGATTTCCATTCTCAAAAAGAGTTCTGATCAAATTTAATTTTCTACACCATCCATATTTGTTTGTCAATACAATCTTAAAAAAAATTGATCAATGTCTTTTCAGTCATGCGGACCATCTTTGGTAATTCGCCTTTTCAGACCACATAATAATTTTTTTTAATTATTGAGATTTTCCTTACAGAGTTACCATTGAATTCTGCTAAATTCAAGTCTGCATGCATTAAAATAGATGAAAAGCAAAAATTTCTATCCTATAGAATTTTTGAATTCTTCCAATCCTCCCATAATGCCATTCAATATATCGAATTTTAATGTTCATATATACATCCTATTAATTAGGAATATAAATCCATTCAAGTTATGCAGCAGGACTGTATGCCAGTAAACGTATTTTCAACTTAATTTTTAAACTATTCTTACAGATAACAGTAAGGATAAAAGAGGTTACATTTCTAGTATTCTTTTATAATGTATGATATGCCTCAAGAATTCTCACTTTATTGATTTTCAGACCTCTTTAATTTCATACTAAAAATTAATAAAGGTGAAGTTTTAATTTCTTAAAATTCTGGTAAAAAACTAAATGCTCACGTGCTTCTGAACCTACTTACCCATTCCCCTTAAGCAATTTTTTGTTGCATGTTGTAGAGAGAAAATGCAAGGAATCTAGACGAATGCGGTATTGATGTAGAGGCTAAAAATATTTTATAAGAAGGCATTATAGTAGAAGTTAATCAGGTATCACTTTGGACGGGAATTCTACAAACTCTAATAGATATGAAAATAAGAACACGGAAACTGCATAACTTATAAGCATATGCTTTTTTCTTTTTCACAAATACATATTAACTCAGTTGACTATAATAATAATATGCATAATTATTCTTGCAGGAAACTTGGCTCCTTTCGTTTGAAATTCGACGGAAGGTTTGACGTTCTTCAGTTTGTTTGGTAGCTACATCACTGCAAAATTAATTCTGGACATACGGAATAGCATTTGCCTGTATTGTAAGTACTTGCAATTTTTACTTGTAGGTACACTTCCTCAATTTATGTTGTGCTGTCATAATGAAAATGTAATATCGGGCCATGCTGAATCTAATATTGATTGAGAACTTTAACAAAACATGGAACCCTTTAACCAATAATTATCACTGAATATTATTACATTTGGACATAAGACTTTTGATAACATCAATCGATTGATAACATTAAACGTATTGGGTAAAATGACAATATTTTTATTCTATCAAAGAAAAAGAAAAAAAAAGCACAATCTAAAAGTTATTTCAAAAATAAGAATTAAAATTTCACTGATCGTAACTTGTCAGCAATTATTCCTTGACAAATAGTTCACTTATTGATTGTCCTTGCACTGTTTTTTAAAATCTGCTAAACGACACTGTACGCCCTTCCTTAAAAATATCGAAAGCTTGATTCATTTTGGAACTTCAGGATTTTTTTTTGTACACATCCTCCCCCCCCCCCCCACTTCATAATCATCAACATTTATTCTGTGACCATGCTCACAAAAAAGTTCTCGACTTTCTCAAAATCTTACAGAGAAAAAGCTGTGAAATTTTCTACTGTGAGACAATATCGGAAGGATTCCTTTTACGTAAACTTTTATACTAAATTTCATTAAAAATTTTATTTATTTTTAACGGTTAAATTGATTTTATTAAAGTGCTTTATAGTTGTAAGTTCTAATTTTGACTTCCAATGGGGCTATTCAAATTTCAACTCCCATCTCCCAGCATCCCTTTAAACCACACTAAAACGTTCTGGTCCAAATAAAAAGTGCGAACACCAACTCTGAAATGCCTGCCAGAAGAATCTTTATAATTTGAAACTGAAGATTTTACAAAATTCGATTGATAATGCTGGTAGAAAATTTTGGGTTGGTCAGCTCTTTATTTGAAAATCGTTAATATATCGCTAATATTGTGATAAAGAGATTATATTACAAAAAAATTTTTGTATACATTTTAATGTATTGATTCGGGAAAAGAGGATTTTAATAATATAAAGCAAATGGTAATATTAATTTCGATCACATTAAACGTCAACCACTAGAAATATATTCGAGGAGAGTCCAGATACAACCCTTAGAATAAACAGAGTCAGTTTGAAACAGACATTTATTTTTTTTATTATTTAGTGATGTCTGTCTTCATTCTATATTTATTGATATTATAATTGTGACCCTGCTGAAAAGTGTAGTTTTTCTCTGCTTGATCAGGATATTTGAATAGGCAAAAAAATCGAAAATCAGTGTTATCAGAAACTGAAAACTTTCTATAACATTAAACAAATTTAATAAAACTAATGTGGCTGTAATCTTAAACTGCTGTCCGTTTTGATACAGAAAAACCGGAAGCCATCAAATCGGTATAATCTTTATTAATTAATGCTAGAAGTGGAAATTACAGAAAATAAGAAAAAACTGCCAACCTTTGGCCAAATGGCAACCGATTATGAATTAAGAAATGGGCAGACGCCTTTAGAAGCTATATTGGGATAACGGGTGAAGCTGGTAAAATGTAGATACGTTTTTATTATATGTGCATTTTGTTTCAGTTTTCCCACTTTTGTATTATTTTAACAATGATAAATTGAATAATCAGGTTACTTATATTGCTTTTAAATTATTTAAATTAATTATAATTCATGATTTAGTTAATAACATTAAACAAATTGAATAAAACTAATGTGGCAGCAATCCTAAACTGTTGTCCGTTTTGAAACGTTCAGAAACATTTTGAAACAGAAAAACTGGAAGCCATCAAATCGGAATAATCTTTATTAATTAATGCTAGAAATGGAAATTATAGAAAATAAGAAAAAACTGCCAACCTTTGGCCAAATGGCAACCGATTATGAATTAAGAAATGGGCAAACGCCTTTAGAAGCTACGGATAACGGGTGAAGCTGGTAAAATTTAGATACGTTATTATTATATGTGCATTTTGTTTCAGTTTCCCCACTTTTGTATTATTTTAACAATGATAAGTTTAATAATCAGGTCACTTACATTGCTTTTAAATTCTGCATATTTCATAACAATATTTTATTGTTTCCTTCAATGAAATAGAATTATGCAAATCTAATTTAAGCATACCATATTGACGACTCTTGAAGATCTCAAAATGTTTCTTACCAAAAGTAAAGTCAACCTAGCAGATTTAAATATGAGGGTCGTCATTCAAATTTTTAATATTATGGGCCGCTTTACCAATGATAATCATCAAGATTTAGTTAATATGAAAAAGACAACTACGAAGAATATTATTTTTCATTGAAAGAAGTGCATTATTCAGCTGATAGATATTTAAATTTCGCTAAGCACAGTGTATTAAAAGATTGAGATCTAAACAAGATATCATGTCAAAAACTATCTCCGTTTTAATTTGATAACAACTGTAAATTTGAAAACTCTATATAAATATCATTAGATATTTCAGTAGAAAGGAAAAGCAGCTGCGACATTTTACTTTCGTATGAGCAAATAAAAAAAATCCATTTCCTTGATATAAAATATTTGTGATTGTTACAATAATTATTTATCCGCTTTCGGAAAGAGTGATTTTATTATCAATAGTAAGCAATTTATGAATTAAATGTTTCGAGTTAAAAAAAAATCATAACTTTGTTGCCTTTTCTATATGTACCTATATCTTTTTCAGTATTGGAATAAATATATTTATTGATTCGATTCATTTCAATTTTTTTCCAGGTTCAGTACACATTCTGTAGCAGAGCCTCAGATGATAAAAGCATTTATCTTTATCAAAAGAGCACTGTAAAGTATTTTAAAATGACATCGGTTAACAAAGATTTGGGACCTGTGGTGTTTCCGTTCCCATCTCTTACACACATGTGTTTGATGAAGGTCGCTACTGATTTGCACAGTGCATATGGACTAAGAAAACTAAAGAATGCTTTTTCAGAAATGGAGTCCCCAAATTCACCAGAATCTGGAATGAGCATTCCATTAAATGATGCAGCTCTGAATAAGAGAATTAAAGAGTATCTTCTGATTATACCTACAAGTATAAGAAACGGTATACTGGAAACAGTGAAAAGAGTAGATAATCAAATTAAAGTGTGGAGAGATTGCCACGAAGAAGGGGGCACGTACTCTTATTATCCAAGATGTGCTTTTTTCTGGAGACCTGAAGGGACAATCGATCGAACAAAAACAGCTGAAGAAATCGTTCGTAATGAAACTATCGATATCAGAGCTCGTTTTGAAATGGCATGTTTGTATAGTTTATCAGAGAGTGTGCAAACTTTGTGGCAAACATTGATTTCAAATAATGAAAATTTAGATGCTGATGTATTTCTTCCTGAAGATATTTTGAATTCAGTTTCCAATTTCTGGATTCCGTGGCTACTCCAAGGAGCTCGATGTCATTGGACTGTGGCAGCTGCCGGACACCATAAACATAAAGGCAATAAATTGAATAGATTTTTCCTTCACTACCTTCAAGGTATATATCCTGGTTTCTTTAAGCCAAAGTACAATATTTTATTTCGTGAGTTGATGCCAGCAGAGAGACGGAAATGTTTTCAATCTTTGGATTTTACTGACTCTGACGATTTACGTTTGTGCCTATATGTTGTTACCAAAGAAGAAAGAGAAGAAATCCTGAAACTCTACGCTGAGGAAGTGCTTCTGGCCTATTTAGAATGGCCTCTGATCGACATTTTCCTCGATCAAGCTGACAAAACGTGGGAATTTCTGAGTGTCTTTTCCTTTTTTCAAGTGTTGAACCGTCTTTTTGAACTCCAGAGCGGTGCAGACGTCGATCATAAAAATCTTGCGGAGAAATTTTGGGAAAGGAGTCCGGATTGTTTCAAGGAAAATGCAGAACCGAAATTTATATATGGAAAGAGATTAAATGAATTTATTGAGAAAATAAACAATAAGAACGTTGATTGATCTTTTACTGTACGCAATGTCAATTTCTGGCATTAATCCATGTAAATATGTTTCACTGTTTACTGTAAAACTTTTGTAACAATTCTTTTTTTAATTTGTTGAAAACTTATGTTTTAGCTTAACGTCTTTGTATCAGTAGTTTAAACAGTAATAATAAATTTTTTGAAATTTGTTTAAATTCTTCTATGTTAAATATATATTTCATCTTTGTTAAAACTGGTAAGAACAGCTTTGCTATATGTGAGATTATTAATTTCCTATTTTTTACTAATTAAGTATTATTTATTTTATTAATTGTCAAAATATCATCAATTAAACCTTTTCTGCATTTTAATATGGGTATGAAAAATTGAATAATTCATAATCTGACAAATATTTTTGCAGGAAGTTTTTAGTATAAGTTAAAAAGAAAAATATTAAATTATTCTTTCGCCTGAATACGAAAGTGTCCGTAAACTACAGCCGCTTAAGTAATTGAATTATTCTTTACATAAATTGCATGGCTAAGAAAATTTCATCGTACAAAAATCTTCTGTCATCCGCATTCTTAATTTTAAAAAGAGCAAACTATTTATATAAGATAAAATTGCAGATTTGCCAAAGAATTTTTAAAGCACTGTGAAATACTAAATTTTTAAATATATTTTGATTATTATATGCAGAAGAATGCAAAATTTAGTTAAATGTGAATGAAAATTTACATGTGTGTTTAAATTCTTTATTATCATAATAATTAGTCAAGTTTTGTTTCATTTTTAAACAAGAGAAATTTGATTAATAAGATATAGTTCCATTTTTTATCAATATAACGGAGAGAGAAAATATGTATAAGGTGGAGATAGTTATTAATTTATTTGGCAGTCGAGACACAGTTCATCACCTCAAGATTTCATTCCTCCGCAAAACTTCAAGAAAAAATGAAATTTCTGAAAACTTCGAGAAAAAATTAATTAGTCAAATTAAAGAAAAATAAATAAATAGAAACAAATGGGAGGAAAAAGAAATGGAAATAAATTCAGCAATTAGTCTTTGAGATAAATTTCTAGTGTTTTGTAGAATTTTTTTTTTTTAATCTAATCAATTATTTCTAGTTTCAGACCCCATTTTATAGCCAATAATTGTACAAATGGATTCATTATTTATTATTCTTTTTTATTAAATCATTATTTTTAGTTTCTGATGCTATTTTTGACCTAATAAATGCACACATTGGTAGGTATAATAAATATCATGTTTGATTAATTTATATCATATTATATTTATTTTTGCATTACAATGACTGATTTTAGAAAATTGTCATAAATTGATCAGCATTTTTAGTGGGTAATTTAAATGAAAATTTAGGAAGCAAATGTTAATTTATCTAGCATTATTTAGGAAATAGTAAATTCTTTCTTATTATCTGTAACTTTTATAAAAATTAACTTGCCTTTATATCAATCGTTAGAAACGCACAATTTTTTCATAGAAAGGATTTGCTTTTAAATTCTTTCGCCTTCTCTCAATTCTGTAAAGGAATACGTGAATATATATTCATAAGTTTTTTGTTTTCATAGCTTTATCTGCAAATCGATTAATAATTTTTTAAAAATTATTGATTTCTGACATTGTGAATTATGAATCTATAAATTTCCGTGTACGTAATTCGTAAAATCAATAAGCACACAACTTTTTTTAGTAAATACCATTTCTAAAATTGTTCTTCAGGTAAAAGTTGCCTTGAAATATTTCAATCGTTGGGAAAAAAATAGGCAGTATCAGTCATTCTTTTTTTTCTAATGTCTTTTACTTTTGTCTTGCTTTTATCCGTCAAAATTGAAATTGCTTCTAGACTTTTTTTGAACCGGATGCGTTCATTGAATGAAAGACATTTGCTTTTATACTGACAAGTTACTCATAATAAAAGTAGAACAGTAAATGAAAAATTTATGTTGATATTGTATACTATTGCATATTTTTATTTTAAATTCTCTTTAGCATCCTCCGCCCAATCCATGGTAGCAAGGAATTATAATATTTACAAATCCTACAGGAGTACTCTCTATATTTGGGGCAGAAAAGCTTCTGGTAAAGAGGTTGGTTTCCACTACCGGTGCCTTTGAAAATATAGTTGTTGCTCTCTGACCAAATCACTGGTTACATATCATTTTTTTTTTTTTTTTTTTTTGTTGAGAAATAATGGCATGCGTTTTTCGTATTTGTGGTTATTATGTATCTGACACTTTCCTCGATGTTAGGCTTCGCGGCGACTCTGAAATTCAGTTCATTCCGGACGATGCACGAGGGCGAGAGCTTTTCTATATTATATTTTTAAACGAAATTCATAAAAGTTTATAAATTATTCTGTCGGGTTAGCTCCAGATTTAGATTACAGATTTACGAATGGGCAAGAATTTATATCAATGATGAAACTTTTGGCATCACACTCCCTTTTCAGTTCATTAAACCATGTCTCTGTTCAGAGACTAGAAATGAGAAGTATAAGCTTTTGAAAGTTAATTATTGCCCTACTCATAGGCATTTTTTTGGAGAAATTCCCTGAAGGACTTCGTCACAAAAATATAGCTCCAGTGTCCTTTCTCTGTCTCTAGCAGGAAAAATAAATAAATAAAAAATAAAATGAACAAAAAAAAAAAAAAAAAAAAAAACCTCCTTTTACCAGTTGAATTTATTATCTTCAGTGTCCTTTGTTATAAACATATGAGAAAGATCAGCTGAATAATGAGGTTCCTGCACTGCATAAAGGGAAACAGTTTTTGGAGAAGAACGAGCTGCTTTGGAAATGTATTAATAATTTAGAATTTAAGTTGGCATTTTTTTTCTTTTTTTGATGTTCTTGTGAATGGTATAAAAGTTTTTTTTTTTAAATGCTCGATTTGCAGAATTTTTTTTTGAATAATTTCAACGCAAAATGTTAAAAACAAGTATATCAATAATGGAGCTACTTTTTTATTTCGATTCTGATGAAAATCATCTTGGTCCAATTAAAACAAATATTCTTTCATTCTTAGAATAATTTTATTAGTTTTTTTCACGTTGACGTACTTAAGTGTGCAAATAAGCGTATTCTTCTTTCGCGGTTCCTTTTCCTCTTCTCCTCTCACATTTAGTTTTATTATTATGATATTATCTATATAACTGAATCATTCAATTAAAAAACCTTTTAATATTGAACGCCAATTTATCACTTTATATTATCAAAATCCTCTGATCCTAAACAGACTTTTTCAAATACACGCAAAAACAATCGTTTAATGTGATCATAATTTGTGAAATGTTATCAGTTTTGAAATGGCGGACTGATCGATCTTTCATTTCCAACCATTTGAATTCCATGAACCATTTCAACCATGGAATTTATTGCTCACCTTGTAAGGAAGCATCTGGCAGGAATCTTTCCCCTACCCTGGCTTCACATTTTTTTGTGCAGACGACTATAGCCTATAGATTGATTTAAGCAAAAAGCTAAGCTGTTAGATCTGGTTTGAAATCTGTTGAGCAGCCATAAAGTATTATCTTTTACGATTCAATTACGATAGCAAATTGGATTTAAAAAATAACTGAGTTTCAAAAACAAAATGGAAATTTTTTACAGGGAATGAAAGTTTATCTACAATAAGTCAACGAAATGCTCTGTATCAGTCTCCCATTTCAAGAAAATATTTAACTTAGAATGGAATTTTAGCGGATTGAAATCTTGCCGTTAAGCACATCTAAATCCTCATTTTATCTATTGTTTTTAATTTAATCTCTTCCTATTCTTTACAAATACCTTTTAAATAACATATTTTACGACTATATGAAATACAAAAGCGGGTCAACAATAGCGGTTTAGCAATAAATTGAAACTTTTATGACAATATAGAGAAAAGAAAAATGCAAAACATCTAACAGTCTTTTTCTTCTATTACTGTGTTTTCTGTGGATGGTTTTGTACACTCGATATTAGGACTTAACATAGCTCGCCTGAAAACATACAAAAAATTTTACTTTACTTTTGAACCATTAATTTATTTTAAATTTCTTTCGTACTTTTTTTAAAGAAAAGAATATGATTAGAGGATTCTCGTTAAACAACTAATAAGATTAGCGGATGATTTTATAATGTTGCATAATTATGTATATCATTTGAAAACATATCCAGGAATGATCCTACATAAATATTTGTTTCGTGTTCATATTGTAGAGGAAAAAATTAATCATGCAAACGATTATCCGTACAAGGAGTTTCTTTCCATAATCTTTTATTGAAAAGAAAAATTTTTACTTTGTAAATTATTTATCAAAGAGCAAGTAAGTTTTTTCCTACACTTGAAGCACTCATTAAGTAGACATGTTTGTCGTGTCATATATATTCTTCTTTCTAATTTTGATTCTAAAAAAAAGTATCAAATTATTCCTGTCAAGGCTCAGAAATTTTCAAGATTTTCCTGTGTTTTCTGCAAGTAATGATTTGGGTATCACTTAAATATTAATAGAAAAATTTAAACCACATTTTTTGGGAGTAAATCCGAAGGCATGAAAACGAATGCTATTCAAAATGTTGTGAAATTTACACTGCACATCATCCTCATTTGAATAAATTCGAGTGAACGGATATTGTAAATCCAACAACAGAATGAAAGCACAAAATATAATTACTCGGAAGTTAAAGCAATTAAAAAGTCGATTTTTTTTTAGTTCGAATGGTATGGAGATAAAAAGTTTATGGAAATGACTCTTTTATTATTCCTGAGTTCCTGCCTCATACATTCTTTTAAGGATTTGTTCAACATTTGCGAATATTTCTGGAATGTATTAACAATACTACGTGATTTGAAATTGCAACCACTATGGTGCTCCTTTGGCCAGGTGCATTTGTTGCACATGAATTATTTTGACCTTCCTCTTTCCAGAATAGTTTCACCTTTAAGGTCCCCCAATGCCACGAATCCAACCATTTCAACTTTTCAGCTCTTTTGTGAGCTGGCTTTTGAAGCATTTGACATTGTGTGTCTTCTTCGATCTTGGAGAAGGTTGCACCTGTTTGAAACAAATTCATGCTTCCGGGATTTGGTCAGGTTTGGTTATTTTTTGGGAGAAACATCTCTATTTCAAAAAGAAGGCACTAAAAATCAAAAGCAAGTAAAAAAAAAGTCATCCCACGATGAAAGTCAATTAACGTAAGAATATAAATCACCTTCACACACAAAAAAAGTGCATAATTTAAAAGAAGAAAAAAGGGAAAATGAAAAGGCATCATAATATGAAATTTTTCAATTTAAAATTATTTTTCCAATGTAAAAAGTGCTAAAATAGATTTTCACAACTTTTATTTATTTCGTTTCGAATTCAGTTATATTTGAGAATGAATTTTTTTCTTTTCATTTTGGAGAAATAAGTAAGCGATCATATGCATGGAGTTTAATGGGTTCGCATTCTACAAGTGTTGGTTGTTTAAAACTTCGTCATGGTTTATTTAAACTTTTTCGCGTTTATTACTTTTTAGCAATTGCATGAAATTGAAAATTTTTATCATTTCTTAAAAATAATTTTAAAGTTATGCCGTTTTAGATGAAAATTTCTTTCTAGATTTGCAAACATAGCGAATATATTTTAAACTGAGTGCATACCACAAATGGTATTTAGTATTGTTTTAATCTTAGAATCTTTTTTAATGAAAAAATTATTAGCAATTATTGTTTAACGAGCCCCTACCTCATAGAGAGATAGTTATCGAGCTAAAATAAATGAATTTAAAAAAGTAACTCTTAATGAGCGATGTTTCGCAGGAGCAGTCACGAAAAGGCATCATGATGTCACAGAATTTGTCTATTTCAAGAGTATCAATTTCAGTTCAGCTTTTGTTTTAATAGAGTTCTAATTTATTTATGGAAGAAGCGTTGGTGAAATTGGTTGACGAACTCAACTGTGAAGGGTTTGATCAAATGTCTGACAAACGATTTGTGCTTCTGGCCAAATTCATGATCTCGAAGTAGATAATACCGACATCGAGGAGGAGGCGGAAAAACGTAGCCAAAACTATCGAAGAGCTAATGGAGATGCATTCTATATCAAGCAAAAAGTTGCTGATGAGTTGATAACAGAGGAGGGAATAATATCCTCAATCTTCCAATGAAATAAGAAAGATGGTTGAAAGCATAGGCAACTTTTGCTTCATGCAATAAATAAGATAATCAATAATCAAGCACTAGCTATGCACTCTACAGTTGGTTTTAAAAAGATTATTCATTTAAAGTTGTGCTTCATTTTCATGACATTTTGAAGTGTATGCAACAAGAGATGTCTTTAAACAACATTTTAATGGAAAAAAAAATAGACTAAAGAAACATGCATTATCAATAATAAATTCTCATGAAATAGTTCATATTTTTTTCTCTGAATAGATTCCTATGGAAAAAATGTATTTTGCTTTAGAAAAATATTGTATTATTTATTACGAGTAAGATTTATTAAGGAATTATGTGTGCTAAGCAAGGTTTGCAGTGCGATACAAATGTGAAATATTTAATTTGTATATCATAACCGTTTTTAAAGAAATTCCTAATAACAATGTCTTTAGAACAGAAAAATACTTCCTTCATGCAGAATTTGAAATTTGTTTTATAGTGTGATATTTATTTTATGTCTAATCTAACAGTCTTTTTCTTCTATTACGGTGTTTTCTGAGGGTTGTTTTGTACACTTGATATTAGGATTTAACATTGTTCGCCTGAAAACATACAAAAAATTTTATTTTACGTTTCAACCATTAATTTATTTTATATTTCTTTCTTACTTTTTTTAAAGAAAAGAATACGATTAGAGGATTATCGTTAAACAACTAATATGATTAGCGGATGATTTTATAATGTTGCATAATTATGTATATCATTTGAAAACATATCCAGGAATGATCCTACATAAATATTTGTTTCGTGTTCATATTGTAGAGGAAAAAATTAATCATGCAAACGATTATCCGTACAAGGAGTTTCGTTCCATAATCTTTTATTGAAAAGAAAAATTTTTACTTTGTAAATTATTTATCAAAGAGCAAGTAAGTTTTTTCCTACACTTGAAGTACTCATTAATTAGACATGTTTGTTGTATCATATATATTCTTCTTTCTAATTTTGATTCTAAAAATAATAAATAAAATGAATAAATTCGACTGAACGGATATTGTAAATCCAACAATAGAATGAAAGCACAAAATATAATTACTCGGAAGTTAAAGCAATAAAAAAGTCGATTTTTTTTTAAAATTCGAATGGTATGGAGATAAAAGTTTATTGAAATGACTCTTTTATTATTCCTGAGTTCCTGCCTCATGCACTGTTTTAAGGATTAGTTCAATATTTGCGAATATTTCTGGAATGTATTAACGATACTACGTGATTTGAAATTGTAACCACTATGGTGCTCCTTTGGCCAGGTGCATTTGTTGCACATGAATTATTTCGACCTTCCTCTGTCCAGAAGAGTTTCACCTTTAAGATCCCCCAATGTCACGAATCCAACCACTTCAACTTTTCAGCTCTTTTGTGAGATGGCTTTTGAAATATTTGACACGGTGTGTCCTCTTCGATCTTGGAGAAGGTTGCACCTATTTCAAACAAATTCATGGCTTCCGGAATTGGTCAAGTTTGGTTATTTTTTCGCGCAAGAACCATTCTTGCCTGAGCTGCGCGATGGCTACAGTTAAATTCATACTTCCTGGGAGATACATCTATAGGTAAAAGGAAGGCACAAAATATTAAAATCAAGTAAAAACGAAACAAAAATGAATCATACCCCGATAAAAGTAAATTTATGTAAGAACATAAATGACCCTTCCTCCAAAAAAATTGCATAATTTAAAAGAAGGAAAGTGAAAATGAAAAAGCATAATAATTTGCAATTTTTAATTTAAAATTATTTTTCCAATGTAAAAAAGCGCTAAAATAGATTTTCACAACTTTGATTTATTTCGCTTCGAATTCTGTTTTATTTAAGAATGAATTTTTTTCCTTTCATTTTGGAGAAATAAGTAAGCTATCATATGCATGGAGTTTAATGGGTTCGCTTTCTACAAGTTTTGGTAGTTTAAAACTTAACCATGATTTATTTAAACTTATTCCGGGTTATTATTTTCTTGCAATAGCATAAAATTTAAAATTTTTGTGGTATTTCTTAAAAATAATTTTAAAGGCATGCCGTTTTAGACGAAAAATTCTTTTCAGATTTGCAAACAAAGCAAACGAATTTTAAACTGAATGCATGCCACAAAGAGTATTTAACATTTTTTTAATCTTAGGATCTTTATTAATTAAAAATTCATTAACATTTATACTTTGCTTAAGGAGTACCTACCACACAGAGATATAGTCATATCGAGCGAAAATGAATGAATATGAAGAAGTACCTCTTAAGGAGCGATGTTTCGCAGGAAAAGTGACGAAAAGACACCATGATGTCACATAATTGGTCTATTTCATGAGTATCAATTTACGTTCAGCTTTTGTTTGAATAGAGTTCTCATTTGTTTATGGAAGAAGCTTTGGTGAAATTGGTTGACGAACGCAAATTTGAGGGGTTTGATCAAGTGCCTGACAAACCGGTTTCTGTTTCTGGCCAGATAGTACCGACGTCGAGGAGGAGGTGGAAAAACGTAGCCAGAACTATCGAAGAGCTAATGGAGAAGCATTCTATATCAAGAAAGAAGTTGCTCATGAGGTTTGATAACAGAGGAGGGAATAATATCCTCAATCTTCCAATGAAATAAGAAAGATGGTTGAAAGCATAGGCAACTTTTGCTTCATGCAATAAAAAGTCATACAATAATCAAGCAGTAGCTATGCACTCTACAGATGGATTTAAAAAATTATTCATTTAATGTTGTGCTTCATTTTCATCACATTTTGAAGTGTATGCAACAAGAGATGTCTTTAGACCATTTTTATGAAAAAAAAATAGACTAAAGAAACATGCATTATCAATAATAAATTATCATGAAATAGTAACATATCTTTTTTTCTCTGAATAGATTCCTATGGGAAAACGTATTTCGCTAAAGGAGTGTATTACTTATTACGAGTAAGATTTAGAAAGGAATTATGCGTGCGGTTGGAAGTGAGATATAAATGTGAAATATTTAATGTGCATATCATAACAGTTCTTAAAGAAATTCATAATAACAATGTCTTTAGAACAGAAAAATACTTTCTTCATGCAGAATTTGAAATTGGTTTTATTGTGTGATATTTATTTTACGTAGCACATATTCTATATCATTTCCACGCCTGCATTCTACTCGGCCAATTTCAAATTACTGTGCTGAATACTATTATTTTATTTTATCTGTATTAATTGTCTATTCAAAATGTCATTCACATTTTTTTCTGGGAACATGAGCATATTTTTTGCCATTACGATTTCTACTAATAGAAAGGGATTAAGGATTCTTTAAATTCAAATTCGCAGGCAATTTTTTTTTAAAAATTAATTCCTTGAGTTTCCCATTAATACCAAATACTTTCCTTATATCTAATTTGATATGGATGATTTGAAATAAAAATGCAAAATTAGGTAACTATTTCCTTAAATTTGGAATTTGATTTGTTGTCTCAACATGTCTTAATATTGTCGAAATGTATTTTATTTTAAGTGGCACAACATTAAACCAAAATATTAAAATAATAACGGCTTTTTTATAATTTTTCTAAAGGTTTTGAACACATTAGAAGGGAATTCTACTGTTTATTTGGAATATTTATCGCCATTCATTATCAAGTATAACGAATATCTTATTTTATCATTTACTGTATTCAAAGTATAATGTGCTTTAACATAATTATTGATTTTATATTTATTTATCTTATTTAATTTACTATAACTGTAAAAATAATGAAAAATGAATCTTCCCAGCTCTTTTTAGCTCCAAAATTGCCATGTTTCGTTGCTTTAATCTAGTTCAAACTTGTTTTTACCTTAACCCGAATTTTTAATAAAATCAGCGTTTTCCTCTTTATTTTGCCTTGGAATTGAACAAGTTTCTGTGCAATACATGATTCCTCGTATTAGAACAATTTTTCTCAATTTCAGCGCTCCACTATCCATGCTCACGCTATTTAAGGAACAGTGATATACAAATAATCATGTACTGCTGAAATTGTACTATTTGGATTTTTCAATGTTTTGATATAATTGTGGCGTCGTTCAGGCAATAGTCAATAAAAAATCCTTTTGAGATAGATATCTTATTATTATCCCCGTTTAAAGTTTTACAATTAGTAAAAGATCTATTTCCTAAGAAATTCAAATGTTAAGAAATAAAAAGCACGTACTTCATAAAGTACTGGAGGCACTTAAAAAGCCAGAAAAAAAAAGAATTTATTTTGTGACTTTTGCAGTTTTACTGTTGTAGGCTCTAACCACTTATTTATTATCTAATATTATCTAATATAGCTGGAAATTGCATGTCAATAGCTGTCAGTAGCTCTTAAAATTGAATAATGTTGGGTTGGTTAAGAAGTGAAGAAATAAGGCGGTGGTATTTGGTATTCGGGATTTTACCGGTGAACGATTGATGAATAGAAGATGATCCTTCATATTACTTCAATGCCAGAATTTCTAAGGAATTGAAGGCCAAACGATAGAATATTTTTCTAGTGGGATCCAGATGGTTATTTTTATAATCGAAATTATAAGGTCGTAGCTTTAAGGATTCCTTTGGCTCCAACAATTCGCATTAAAATTATTCAACGAAAAATTCTGAAATTTGTGCACTTAAAGAAGAAGTGCGATACTATTCATATCGCCATCGAATAACTGACATTATGAATTACTAACGTATTTTTGATGTAGCTCGCTCACTCCGAAAGCTGCTTTCCTCTATGCAGTACTGGAACGTCAGTATTCCCTTCATCTTTCTGATATGCTTATACAGAATCAAATAGAGGACATTTAAGGTAAGAAATTTAAATGGTTATAGGAGAATTTTTTTTGAGCGGAAGCAATCTGGACCGAAATTGTTTTAGCGAAGTTATTCAGGGAATTTTTCAAAAAATAGTACCTACGTATAGGGCAATTAATAACTCATTTCCATTAACTCTCCGTATAGAGATCCAGTGACTTGCTCTAATAAAATAAAAATGGCGTGATGCCATATGTTTTATTATTGATATAAATCTTTGCCAATTCATAAATCTGTAACTAATCTGTAACATCCAAAAATCCAAAATAAATCTGTAACAATCCAAATCCGTAACTAAGCCAAGAAAATAATATCTAAACTTTTGTAAATTTCGTTTAAAATTATAATAATCATAAAAGAAAAGATTCTCATCGTCCGGAATGAACAAAATGACCGAAGTGTAATATCAGGCAAAATGGCAGAAGCATAATAAACTCAAATACGAAAAGCACATAAGATTATTTATAAAAAAAAAAAAAAAAGATTTGTAATCGTTGGTGGGCCCAGAGAGCAACAACTATATTTTCAATGACACCGGTAGCGAGACCAATCGCTTTACCAGGAGCTTCTCTGCCTCAAATATAGAGATCACTCCCGTAGGAATTAGAAATATTAGAATTGTTTGTTACAATGGATTGGGCAGTGAATGCTGAAGAGAATTTAAAGTGCA
This sequence comes from Argiope bruennichi, assembly GCF_947563725.1. Lineage (NCBI taxonomy): Eukaryota > Metazoa > Arthropoda > Arachnida > Araneae > Araneidae > Argiope > Argiope bruennichi. The sequence continues at coordinate 76,200,040 of NC_079153.1, read as the reverse complement.
TATTTAAAATGATACAATAGTCTACAGTATCAATATAAATTTTTCTTTTACACTTTTTCTTTTATTAATGTGTATCCTCTTTTTATAAAAGCAAAAGCTTTCCATTAAATAAGTAATTCAGATTGTATAGAAGTCATAGAAGCAATTTAAATTTTGAAAGATAAAGTAACTAAGACATTTCAAAAAAAAAAAAAAAAAGAATGATGGATGCTGTTAATGCTTTTCATAACGATTGAAGCATTTAAATTGATAATAACTTAAAACATCAGCTTCGGATAGCGACTTTTACCTGAAGGACAATTTTAGAAATGGCTGTTAGTAAAATGGATGTCTGCTTATACGATTTTACAAGTAACGTAGGCGTAAATGAATAGCATCAAAATTCCCAATGACAGAGATCAAGAAAAAATTGTCAATTGGTCATTGATTTGAACTGAAAGATATGAAAATGAAAGACATATGAAAAAAGTTTCACGTAATCCTTTACAGAATTGAGAGATGTCGAAAAAATTTAAAAGCCAATCCTTTTTGTGAAACAAATGTACATTCTTAGCGATTGATATAAAGACAGATTAAGTTTTATAAAAGTTATGAATAATAAGAAAGATTTTTATTATCAAAGTTTTGACATTCTGTAAACGATGCTGAATAAGTAAATTTTTGCTTATTAAATGTTTAGATAAATTACACATTAAACATGCATATGAATTTATATGAATTTTCTAACTCTATTTTATACATGATAAGTTATATAACCAAACAATGTATTCCTATCAGAGTTAAAATTGAAAAAAAAAATTTCAACTTGTGATGCACTATTATTCTTAAAATCGTTATTTGAAAGATCATATAACATGCCATCTCGTAAAAGGGAAACATCCGTACATTGGGCTTTCTACACGTTATTTATGGTATTTCAAAAATTTTATTGATTTATCCCCTCCCTAGAAGTCATTTCAACACCACTGACTTTACTGAACTATACTAGAAGTTTAAGAAACATTTTTTTTAAGAAACCGTAATAAATTACCATAAATTTTGGTTTTGAAGCTACAGAATTAAACAAATGAGCCAAGAAGAAATATGATAAATACTTATGTAACTCAATAGCATTGGATTAAATAAAATTGTTATATTTCAATGAAGTGACAAAATGAAAGTTCAATGTTAATTATCGAAAGTGTAGAAGTTATGATTATTGTTTCGTATAGGTATAACATTTTACGATAAGAAATATCATTCGATCTTGATTGTCTTTATACATTTTGTATAAACTCATTCGAAATAAATTTATGTATTATAAAAGACAATGTGTAAAATATTCTGATAGTATGAAAAGTCTTACCATTAAATATTCAAAAATATATTAAAATTCATATTAATTTTCGCCAAATTTTACTTTTGTAGATAACGTTTCAAATGTTGCAACCTGTTTCAGAGGTAATTCTTATCAGTAACATAGCTGACTTTCAAAAGACCTTTGATCGATAGTTTTATGTCCAGCCTGGTATGTACTATACTGTAAAGTTATACAATCCTCAGAAGAGAAGAGCTGAAGAATTACAAAAGGTATTGTACTGTTCGTCAACGGACACTGAGACGACAGAATTTCGGCAACTCATAAAGGGGTGAAACGCCTAAAAATGAATGCATTTCCGGTATTCCCTTTGATCTTGGATTTCCCTTATAAGATACTAGTAAATGAAAACCTCCTTTGCTTTCACCCTACTTTGATGGATGAAACCCATCCTAAAGCATGTGGCAAAGCCCGCAGGGTTTTATAATCCGTTGCCGAACAACACTCTATCTCTCTTGTAAGATAAGGTCATCTGCCAGAGTCGTGGTTTACAATCTACTAAACGATCTTAGTAGATCTTAACCCGGGTCCGCAAACAAAAATAATTACAGGTTTTTACTTACATTATTAATATATTAAAAAGGTTCTTAAAACTTTTAATCGAAATATATTTCAAAACTAAATTTTGGATAAGTGACGCTTAATCTAATTAAAATGGACAAGTGTTGCTATCTGGAAATAAAATCCAAAGGAGATATCTTTTTCCTTTTGATATCAGAATCATAAAAAAATTGAGTAAAAGGAACCCCTCCACACCCCATCATATCTCAACTTTCACAACCTACTAGATATTTAAAATTATCAGATGGTCCTTCACAAAATGGTTATCAGTTTCACAATCGCAATGCATATCAATGCATATTATTTTTATAATTATTTTCTTTTCTGACTGTACGTGTTTAGATGCATTCATGAGGGTAATTCCAAGATCTTCTTTAAACTGAAAATTTAATTAAAAAATCATTTTATCGTTTTCAACACTAAGTTTTTTTAATATATTAATTTAAAATCTTAACTTCTTTTTTTGTTGTTTTTAGAATATCTATACATTTATTTTTTTTATTTTTTGCTTTGCCATTTCATACAATTCAAGTTATTACATCATTTGTTAGGCGAAAATACTTTAAAACATATACTACTTATTAACACTAGAAAATAAATCATTTTCTAAAATCTTACACGTCATATTATTATTAACTTTCATTATCTAGAATACTTTAAACTTTTTTTAATATTTTGAAAAATGCATTACTTTTAAATAAAAATTTAAGCTTTAGTGGGGTATTGGCAAATACCAAACAGAAATCATGCAGCTTTAAACTTTTTTTAATACAAATGTTTTATTAGACCCTTGTGATTAGATTAAATCACTTTCTTTACAAAATTAATACAAATTTTATAAGGTGTCTTTCTCGGGTTTCTGAGCAAAAATATTTTAACTTCAAATTTCGATTTTTTTTAACTAAAAAATATTGATTTATAAGGCAGGATAAGCATAGTAGATATTATTGGCGCATGCGCGCTCCCAACCGGTCATGTGATCACGAGTGTAAACAAGGGGAAACCCGGGGAGACGCCGACAGGATTTCGGCAATAACGGACGTGGGTAATCACTGTGCTAAAGTATAAATCGAAACCCACAATAACAAAATTTACTGTCATTTATATTAATGTTTTGTGTTGTCTTGTGTGATGTCAATAAATAATTTAGAAAAAGGCAACACTGGTCCGTCGTTATTTTATCAAATGGAATCTGGATTTTAAGCCAGACCATTTACTGGTCCAGTCGATCGTGAGACGAACCATGGATACTATAATTAAATTAAACAAAGCAAAAACTTCCCTAAAAGGAAGTATTTCAAGAATTGAAAACTTCGCGGATAAAGTGTCAGAAGACACAAGCTTAATAGACTTAGAAGTGAAACTGAAAAAAATCGACCAGCTGCAGCAAAATGTCATCAGTATAAGAAGAAATTCATTTGAACTGGATGATGCGGATGCAACTGAATTAACAGATCTTGAAGAAGAATTGGAGCAATGTGATATCCGCCTCGAGGATTTGGAGGTAAGAATTAAAACCTTAATTAATTCTTGTAAACCTCCTTCTGTGACTTCAAATTCCAAAAACGCAACTGAAACTTTTAATATACCGACAAAGATCCCACCGATAATACTTCCCACATTTTCGGGAAATTATGAACAGTTCAGTAACTTTAGAAGTCAATTCGACGATTTAATTACATCAAATGAACAACTAACACAGTCGCAGAAACTGTACTGTTTAAATTCTTGTCTTTCTAATGAAGTTAAAGAATTTGCATCTTCATTTGACACTTTTACCTCTTTGTATAAAGCTCTAGAATCTTGATATGACAATAAAAGATTAATAATTGACATTCATGTACAGTCAATATTAGATTTTAAGAAGATAGAGCATGAAAATTCAAAAGAAATACGCGAAATGATCGATTGTATTCAAAAAAATCTGAGAGCGTTAAAATTGCTAAAATATGAACAAAATGATTTATTTGATATTTTTTTTAATTAACATAATGCTGAAAAAATTAGATAGAGAAACTCGAATGAATTTTGAACTAAGCCGTAAAATGTTCCTACATTTGAACAATTCATTGCATTTTTAGAAAAAAGAGAAGCCGTACTTTTATCTGTAATTAGAAATTGTGCTGTTGAAACAAAACCATTCATCAAAAAATCTCTCAATTTTTCGACTAAAACTAAAACTCTACTTGTTAAACAAAATATTGAAAATAAAAGCTGCATAATTTGTTGTGAAAAAAATCCACATCCAATATATCGATGCCCTAAATTCCTAGAATTAACCCCAGATAAAAGATTTAATTTAGTAAGAATGCATAAACTGTGTGAACTATGTCTGCGTAAAACCCATAAGAAAAATGAATGCAATTCGAAATATCTATGCACCTGCGGTCTGAAGCATTCTAAAACGATCTGTTTCCGACAGACAAGCGAGAGACGAAAGCCATATGTTTCGGAAAGTGTAAACAACCCCAACCCTTCTTGGGGTGAGTCGGAAATAAAAAATAAAGAAACAGAACTCCTGGGGGAGAACAAAATTCCGTCTGCGCTCTGTAGTACGGTGTTAAATAGTTTATCTCGCCAAAAAAAGAAAAGTGTTCTATTAGCAACTGGAAATATTTTCTTGCAAAATAAAGAGGGTACATTAATAAAATGTACCTGCATTTTTGATTCCGCATCAAATATTAATATTTTGAGTAAGAAAATGAGCGAGATTCTTGGAATTAAGCTAGAAAAAATCCAAACTTCAGTTTCGGGGCTTAATTCAACGAAACAAAATTTAAAAGGAAGGCTGAATACTCTAATTTCAAATAAAAATGGAAATTTTATGGAAAATGCCGAATTTCTGGTAACAGAAAAAATAACAGGACTTACTCCTAACGTTACTTTAGATATTTCAAAAATGAAAATTCCTAAATTTATGGAATTATCTGATCCTCAGTTTTTTGAGGCAAAGGAGATTCACGCTTTATTAAATGCGGATGTTTTCTTCAGAATAATAAAAGATAATGTTTACAGGGTGAATGAGGAGTTATTATTTCGAGAAACAGAATTTGGTTGGATTGCGAGTGGACGACTAGAAGAGGCGAAAACTAACGATGTCTTAGGATCGTGTTTTCTTCTCAATGAAAATTCTAAAGAAGACACATTAAAACAATTTGTAAAGAATAGAGTTCAGGAAATCACGGGGTTGACAAATCCTAATATTTGGTTTCACTGTCCAGGAAAGGACAACCCTTCAAACTTCTTGTCTAGAGGACTCAGTGCTAAATCTCTCGTATGTGAAAATAAGTGGTGGAATGGTCCATCATTTCTACTATCTGATGAACTTCCTGAAACTATTTGTGAGTGTCCAGAACCAGATGAAAAAGATTACTTACCTGAACTTAAATCTGAGAACTCTAATATTGTTTTGACTTTAAATTCTAACAAAACCTTTTTTGATTATCTTATAAACCGTAGCAATAGATTTCTAACTATAGTTCGCATATTAAGTTATCTTTTCAGATTTATGTCAAATTGCAGAAACCAAGAGAAGAAAAAGGGTCCACTGACAACAGAGGAACTGTCAGAAGCAGAAAATTACTTATTGAAACAGTGTCAATTGGAAGAATTCTCTGCAGAAGTGATATCATTAATGTCTAATAATAAAATTTCCAATAAGAGTAAGATTTAAAATTTATCTCCCTTTCTAGATGATAAAGGTATATTGAGGATAGGAGGAAGATTGGAAAACTCCCAATTGTCATATTCAGGGAAACATCCCATAATATTACCCTCAAAGGGTAAATTAACTGAAGTTATTGTAAGATATTATCATGAAAAGTATTTTCATTTAGGACCCCGACATTTGCTTTTTCAGGTAAGACAAAAATATTGGCCTATTCATGGGAGAAATGTATGTAGAAAAATTGTGCATAATTGTGTTATTTGCTTTAAAAATAATCCTAAAGAGTATTCCCAAAAAATGGGCAATTTGCCAAAGGAAAGAATAACTCCAGATAAAGTCTTTAATTCAACGGGAATAGATTTGTGTGGTCCGTTTTTTATCAAAAATAAATATCAAAGGAAGGGTCCTGAAATTAAAGTGTATGTTTGTATATTTATTTGTTTAGTGACAAAGGCTATACACCTTGAGATAATCAGTGATTTAACATCTGAAGCTCTAATAGCTACGTTAAAAAGATTTATTTCCAGAAGGGGTAAATGTCGTAAGATTTTTTCAGATAATGGGTCTAACATGGTAGGGGCTAACAGAGCATTAAGATCTTTATATAAATTAGTTAAAGACAAAAATGAGTCTTTATATGCCTTTTTTGCAGAAGAAGATATTGAGTGGTCCTTTATTCCTCCTAGAAGTCCAAATTGGGGAGGACTGTGGGAGGCAAATATTAAAGCCTTTAAGTACCATTTCAAGCGCGTAGCAGGAAACTCAAAATTTACTTACGAAGAACTGCTAACGATGACTACCCAAATAGAGGCGATTCTAAATTCCCGCCCTATTACGCCACTTTCAACTGATGTTGATGATTTAGAAGTGCTAACTCCAGCACATTTCTTAATAGGGAGACCAATAACAGCGATAGTTGAACCATCTCTAACAGATCTTGAGTCAAATCGCCTTAATGTTTGGCAAAGAATAACTAAGTCAGTCCAAACAATTTGGAAGAGATGGAGTCTTTCATACTTAAATAGTTTACAGCAAAGAAAAAAATGGGCAGTTAATAAAGAAAATCTAAAAATAGGAGACATGGTCTTAATCAGGGAGGAAAATCTCCCTCCCTGTAAATGGTTAATGGGACGTGTAATATCACTTTTTCCTGGAAAGGATAATAAAGTGAGAGTGGTTGATATTAAAACTAGTAAGGGTATTTACAAAAGATCCATAAACAAATTGAGTGTATTGCCTAATGAAAATTAAATATTTTATAAAATTATTACATTGTTCAGTATATTTAGCTTGTATTACTTATTACATTCAAATCGCATTTATTTACCATTTCATCATTGTGATTGATGTGCTTTGTTATTATGTTATTTGCTCTCATATTTAACTAGCTTCGAATATTAACTGAAAATATTTTAGAAATGTATAATTTCTGCGCAAAATAATTGTATATATGTATTTAATATTTATGTAGTGTTTTATTTATTTGTGTTAAATGTGTGAAAAATTGTAAGTTCTTGCATGTGAACATAGCAAGGCCGGGCGGGATGTTGGCGCATGCGCGCTCCCAACCGGTCATGTGATCACGAGTGTAAACAAGGGGAAACCCGGGGAGACGCCGACAGGATTTCGGCAATAACGGACGTGGGTAATCACTGTGCTAAAGTATAAATCGAAACCCACAATAACAAAATTTACTGTCATTTATATTAATGTTTTGTGTTGTCTTGTGTGATGTCAATAAATAATTTAGAAAAAGGCAACACTGGTCCGTCGTTATTTTATCAAATGGAATCTGGATTTTAAGCCAGACCATTTACATATACTCTTATATATGTTAAAACATAATTCGTTTTTGAAAACGACATAAAATATTCATATTTCTTTATCTAAGGGAAATATTAGTCAGATATTTAAAATTGAGGTAGTAATCGCATAATAAATAATATTGTAAATGCTATACACCAAAAGGGATTGCCTTCAAATTCTGTATTTAGCAAGATAAATGAATTAAAACATGTTTTTAAAATGGTGGTTAGCTTGAATTTTGTCCGATAGTATTTCTAGAAGGCAGTGGCGTGTCAGAAAAGAAGATGGCTCTAAGGACAATTCTTTGATTTTCCTGCTTGTGGACCCCCCCCCCCCCCTCCGTTTCTTTGACCTTTCTACTTGTAGATTGTCCATTTCGGCAGAGGGGGACTTGATATTCATTGAATTTCGCATCTGTGTTGTGTGTCATGTCTGCGGCATATCGCATTGGATTTCACGGCTTTTCCTTTCTGTTTCTTGAGGAAAAATGAGCTATGGAAAAAAAGTAATATGTTTGAAAAATTAGATCAATCAGGTTTTCAATCAAAGCATCATTTTAAATATTTTAATATTTTGTTAATTTTATCTCATATCATTTTCCTCGTCAAAAAGAAAAATCCAAAAGTTTAAGACTATATTTTTGTAATGGAAAATTCCACTAACATAATAAAAAAGAAATAAGATATTTAACTAATTCAAATTACCTGATTTGCATTTTTACTAAGATTAGCTATGACATGGTAATATTAACTGTGCGTTCATTAGAGAACCAATAAAAAGGGATAATTAAAGTAGAATGTATTATTAACATTTATTTTTTCATTACAATAAGTTTAATTTTAGGATATATAAAATATAAGCCACAGCGGTAAAACGTCTCGTTTTTAGGTTCTTTAGAATACTGTAAAATTTCGTTAAATCGCTTGCATTAATTCATTATCGCTTTCATATGTGTGTGTGTGTGTGTGTGTGTGTGTGTGTGTGTGTGTGTGTGTGTGTGTGTGTGTGTGTGTGTGTTGATGCCCTTTCTATAATAACAAAAAAATACCAGAATTCAAAAGGTTGATATATGTAATTATTCCAAATTATTATTCTTTTGGTGATTTGCTTAAGATTACGATTCTTATCCAATATCTTCAATGTTGTCTTCTTTAAATTCATTTTTCTTATTTATTTAGTCATATTAATTTCCTTTCTTATATTCAATTTCAAATTTTATGTTTTATAGTGAAGAAACTTCTATTCACTTAAATTGTTAAAAAAGGAAAAATAAATCAATAAAATTCATAATCTATGTATATGTCAGTCAAAAAAAAAAAAAAAAAAAAAAAAAAAATCCCCTCTCTCAAAAATAATTTCCGGAAGTGACATATTACTCTTCCGTACTTACGTCCTTTCACTTACAAAATTTCTAAGAAAAAACAACCGACACGATACCATCGTTTAGACCTAACATTCAATGAATGGTTGATTCACTGTTACCTTTTAATTAAATATATGTGATAATATGTACTATTTAAAAAAAGTATTTAAGTTAATGATTTGTAGAATTTATCGTTTGATAAACGTTATGGTGTAAATGATGCAAGAAGATGCTACAGTACGAACGATTTAAAATTCTCCGAAAGCAGCGTTTTCACTGAAAACTGTAGAAGTTTTTACATATTCCCGCACATTAAGAAAAAAAAATGGACGTTTGCCAGTAAAAATTTTGCTCTCAGGAAGAAACAGATATATTAAAAATATGCATTGATTTTACAAGATCTGTAATTGAGATTCAGCAATTATAATTTCCCAGACTTTCACTGAAAGCGCAACTGGTTAATAATAGTAATAATATATTTTAATGGTATGTATAATTTGTATGGTATGTATTTTTAAGATAAAATAATGTGATTTTCAATGTGAAAGGTAAAATTTCAATCATGCTTTCAAAATAATTTCTCATCAAATCTATTTTTTTTCTTAACAATTGCTTTCATTTTGAGGAAAAACATCCTTACAGATTTTGGCACATAGAAATTTACTGCTTTACTTGCAAACCGTTTGTTTATTCGTTCGACGATTTAACATTAGTAAGCAAATAGAACCGATTGACCCTGAAATGAAAACCTTTCTATACTCAAGTATACCTACATTAAGACTTTTTTTTTTTCATCTCATATGCTTTCTTGTATAACCAACAAGAAAGCCATGCTTTCCCATTTTATACCGAGGACGTAATCTCTAGAAATACTAAAGACGAGAGAGAGAGTTATCGTTCTTCAGGGAAACCTGATTGGACTACAGCTACGAAACTTAGCTGATTTACACTTTGGAGTTGGAAATATGCACCTCCGAGTGATTTTCTTTAATTAATTTTTAATTAAATAGAAATTATAAGGAATTTTTGTATGTTTGCGCAATAAATTCCGAAAACATTACGACAGAAAATAATTTTACAATATTGTTAAACTGAAAAAAATTGCGCTTTCAATGAAATTAATTTAATTGGTGTGAAAAAGTTTCCAAAATTGAGGCAATTTTTTTAAAAACATTTTCTGCTTGAATTTTTTATCTGTTGAAATAGTTTAGAATTAAAAATTAATTAGATTTTTAGAATTTTTCTTCAATAAGTTCTCAGATATTTCCCTTAAAGAACAATCTTACACAATACAATTAAAAGAATATATAAACGTTGCGGTGATACCATTTGTGATTACGCTAAAATTCTTTTTTTTCTATAAAAAACAATTAGAAAAATAATTTTAAATGTAAACTCCAACTGAACTTTTCATTCTTCAAGTTATTAATTTTTATTCCTAAAAGTTAGAAATAAAATTAATACATTTGTATGTGTGTATGTGTTTGACGGTTATAGTTACTTATTTTTAAAAAAAATGTTCTAAAAATAAAATTAAAAAAAGAATGAAAAAATAAACCTAAAATATTATCATGTTCCAATTATAGGCTTCATATCCTAACCCCGATCCCGCGTCTGGTTTAAATACATACCACACCTCATTTCACAGTGGGCGGGTGCCGTGAGATAGTTCCCTATTTTTGGCGAGATTCTCTTTCTGTAGCCTGAAGGTTTTAACAGTCACTCTTTGTCGTTTTCACTCGATTGCTTCTTACTGTTTCCTAAAAAAATAGAAAGAAGTATTTGCCATTTTCATGTTGGCACGTGGTTCTTTCCTATTTCATATCAAAATAAGCCAGAGTCCTAAGCAATAAAAAAAAGTGAAAATCTTTATTTACGATGATACTAAAATTAATTTTTAATAATTTTTATATTTTTATAATTATTTTTTTCTGTATATAATTATTTTCCTGGAAGATCTCCATATCATGCTCTTCAAAATAAAAAGTTAAAAAAATCATTTTATCATTTCCAACATAATGTATTTATGAATATTATTTTATATTATTAGCATTTAGTGTTTAAAGAATATTTGTATATTTATTATTAATGTGATTAGTTTTGCCATACCATACAGCTCTAGGAATTGCTTCATTTGTTCGCCTAAAAAGCTTTAAAAATTATAGTTACCAATAGAAAATAAATCATTCTCTAAAATCTTACACATTATGTTATTAATTTCCCTTCTTTTCCTTCCACTTTTCTAATATTTTTTTTTTAATTATTACTTTTAAATAACAATTTAAGCTTTAGTGGTGTAGTGTTGAAAAATGCCAAAAAGAAATATCGCATCTTCAGCATTACTGGTCTTGTAGGCTGTCCGCCAAAACTCCCACCTTTTCGATTGGAGCAAAGGGAAGGTGGTTCAGTTCGTGGTGTTTCTATTGGTTCTTCAAGGTCGGACTATTTCCGGAAGGGTAGCGGCAGAAAAATTGTGTAAGTTCGTTCATAAAAATTAGCGGTGATCTTATTTCTATTGTATGTATCAATAGTAGACATGATTGATATTCACAAATGTTGACCTATTCCTCTGAGTAATGAATGGGATAGGGCAAATTTATCAACGAGGCGATTTCCTAGATTTCCTGCAGAAGAGGAACGAGACCTCACTTTTTTATTGTTATTAATATTTCCGTATTTTCTGTATTTTCAATAAGAATAAAAGAAGTTTTGTATTGCTTGAAATTCAAACCATAATTCACAGAATTGTTTTTTTATGTTTTCAAATTTCCTTGCAAATAAGCCCGAACATTTTTTTTTTTTTTTGATAAATAGCTGAATACTTACAAATCAATAGCTACAAACTTTGTAATAGCCACTTTAGGTTTTGTTAAACCTTCTAAAATTTTTTTCTACTTTAATTTAAAATAAATTTAAATTTCAACATTCGTCATAAATCCAAAACTAAATTAATTTGCTTGTAGATGATTCACAAGTAAATGTTTTGTTACATCAGATTTTCATAATATTTGTTTTTTTAAGAGCTCATTTATGATTGTGTGTCACTTGAACTCACTCATGAAATGTTGTCATTTGCACTCAAGGTTTAAAAAGGTTCCCATATTATAACTTTTAACTTTTCATGTAAGATTTGGTTATTTTACAATGTATGCCATATATTTATCAATCACTGTTCAGCGTGAGAAAAATGCTGATGACCCTTACCGCATTCCAGACGAATGTTGAAAATAATAAATAGAATATGGGATATTTGATTTAAAAATTTATTATAAACGAACACGTTTATAATTTTCCTTAATTGCTTTAATATGGCCTTTTAATGCATAATACAAATTTTATCTAATAAAGTGAAGAATAATTTTCAGTTTTATGAGAATTTTATATTTATATATCTTACGGTTTAAGTTTATTTAACAAAATAATATATCTATATATATATATAGAGAGAGAGAGAGAGAAAGTGCTTTAAACTGAAATTTAAATGGATGTCAAATAAGCTTAGTTCTTTCAGTATGCATGCATGTATATATTTTAAACAAACTGATAGTTCAAATGAGCAAATGTATTTTTTAATTAAAATTGTTCAAATAAGTCACTTTTTTTTTTTTTTTTTTTTTTTTTTGCAAAATAATAAACGTTTTTGTTAAAATAAATAAGTTGGGAATTATATTAGTAATTAAAAAAAAATATCTGCTGGTTAATTCTCAGGGGGAAAAAACTTATTTTCAACAAGAAAATGTTGATGATTTCTTATTTACTGTCATATTTAACTATACACAAACATACCAGCAATCGACATGTAAATGTGACATCTAAATGTACTTCATTAAAACGTTTAATTCTCAGATATATTATCATGAGCTAAAGTTTTATTCTCAGGTAATGTAATAGTAAATTTCTACTTATTTTCGTAAAAGCAATGGCAATAATTTAATACTAATTTTCAATTTGTTCTAAATATATGCACGACAGAAAGCCGGAAAAAAACTTACTTTATATTTTATTCGTTCTTTCTTCTTTTTCTCTCCTGAATTTCTTGGCAAAAGTTTAGATTCATATATATTGGACCTTAATCGCAATCAAAATCGAAATTACAATAGAAAATATTTAAATATCAGGGTGTAAGATGGGACTAATCTCACAACTATATAAGCATGGTTTCTGAAATCCCCCTCTTTTTTCCTTTCTAAAAAACATTAAATGGTTGCACTTAAAAACAAAGTTTTTTTTTTTTTTTTTTTTTTTTTTTTAAATACTGCATCTAGGCATATTTCCAATTACAAAATTTCATTAAATAAGGTGAGCAGTTGTTTAAAAATTGCAAAAATAAAATGTTTTTATATCCATTATAATTTCAAGTGTGAATTAGTATAATCTGTCTCTTATTTTCCTCTATATGTACAAAATTTCACTTTTCTCTCTAGAAAATTTGCAGGGATATGCTTAGTTTTAAATTTCGAAAGACTGGCCACAAATATGGAAGACAGCATTTATTTCAGAATGCGAGTAGCACATCATCCAATCATTATTGCTTCAAAAAAATTTAATTGTTTGGCAGTTTTTATAAAGAAGGGGGGGGGTAAATTTATATATATATATATATAACACAACAAGAAACTTTTGGTTATGATGGTGATTTATTTTGTTGTAATCTTAATGCTAGAAGCTGTTCCAGAAGAATACAATATCGTTCTCAGTTCCCAACATTTTATTAGGCTGTGTAATTTAGATATTAAAAATTGTAGAATCTTGACTTCAATTAGACAGAAATAGTGACGAAGAAGTGTCATATATGATGAAAAAAATTGGCATGTTTCTCTATTTTTTTAGGTTACCCTTTTACTAGATTAGAAATAGTCAGTACCGAGCTCAACATTCTAAAATTGACTGCGTAGAGAATATTTCAATTTTAATAAGTGACATTCATACAAAATACAAGAACGGCGTCTAAAATCAAACAAACAGGCCCTTCCTGAGGCAAAATTAAGACTTTCTTTTCTGAAAAATGTTGTTTGATGAGACGATTGTTGCTTTTATCAAGGTAGAATCATTAATTTTCAAAATTGTCACGTTTAGAAAAGTGAAACCAATTCTTCGTGCAAGAAATTCATTATCAATCGCAGTTTTCTGTTCTTATGTTACATGCTGCTGTTTTTGGAAGTTCTTTAGTTGGTCCCATTTTCAACAAAAGTGTACTGTATTGTACCGATCGATTCAGTTAATTTTTATTGTCATTATATCTAAACTATAAAATGAATTAACTTTATCAGTGGATATTCTATAAGATTATCAAGGTAGAATCATTAATTTTCAAAATTGTGACATTTAGAAAAGTGAAACCAATTCTTCGTGCAAGAAATTCATTATCAATCGCAGATAGTCGATATTTGTTGTTCATAATATCCAGTTGTATTTGCAGGAGAGATATTATATATTGGAGTCTTTTTTGTATTTCTTTCTTTCTTGTCTTTCAAACTATAAATATTATAATGATTTTCTTTAATTAGTAACCGGCTATAAAATATTTCAAGTATCGAAACACAATACAAAATATTATCACAGAAAGTAATTTTCATAATAATTTTTAATTATTAAATAGTAATTAAGCAATTTTAATAGTAAAATTAAAATAATTTTTAAAATAAGTAATTTAAAAGAAAGTAAATTTTAATAAAGCAATTTTTAATTCTTAAAATATGCAATAACTTAAAAAAAAAATATAGTGTTTCAACATTTCTCACTGCTATGCTGTATTTAAAAAAACGACAGATCAAATATCTTTTTTAAAAAAATCAAATTGTTATTTTTTTTTAAAAAAAATTGAGAGTATTCATTTACAATTATATTCCTTTAACCCTTTAAAGGGCCATTTTTATCTATTCATATTATGTTAAAATATTTTTAGTTTTGAAATTAGAATAAGAAAAGGGATTCATTTAGCTTATTAGATAAATTTAATTTGATTAATTAATTAATTTGGTTAATTAATAATGAAGTAACAAATCAAGACACACCATTTTGTCTGAGATAAAGAACTGAAGCATCTAAGTTTCTGACTTACTAAAAAAATTTGTCAGAACTCATGCCAAACTACATAATTTCATATAAAGATTGATAAATTTTGTGGGAAGCATACTTCTCACGGCCCTAGAAAGGGTTAAATTGTATTTACACATATTTATTTACAATTAATCTGCCTGAAAATATCTTTCCAATGAATGAACGAAAATATTTAGAACCAAAAAGCTCGCAAGGATATTTTTACGTTTTAATCTTTACTCAATATAAGAAAAGATAGTAAGTGACACACAGCAATTATATACTTTATTATAAGTCCGACCCTTCTAAATAAATGAGTCATTATTTCTACTTTCAATGTCCCATTTGCAATTAAAAAATGAAATTGAGCATCAATCAAATAGGATTTTATCAAAACAAATTTTTCGAAATGAAGCATAAATTTTTTTATTTAATGATTATTCCATTTAAAGTTTTACACCAAAATATTGTTTTTAATAAACAACAAATGAAAAATTTTCTTCAAGAATTAATGTCTTTTTAACAACTACAAACTCCATTTTATTTATTCCGAAAGCAAAGCTTTTTAACTGGTATTTTATATTTTTACCCTTTTCTTTGCTGCTTTAGAATCTCAAAATATTTATCGTGGGCGGAATTATTTTTCCAAACGGGAAAAAGTAATCAATTTCAAGAAATCCTCTAATCATTGATAACGGTGTCTGTTTTTATCATTTTACTCTTTGAAAAGTGCATTGCTATTACTTAAAAAAACTAATAGCAATCATTAGGTATTCATGAATATGGATATAATGAATATAAATTCTTATCCCATGAAGACAGTTGGTTAAAGGATTTCATTAAAGCGCCATAACCTTTATAGAATATGAAACCGCCTACTTCATTCTATTATAATTATATAGCAAAATAAACGGGCAATGAACATGTTATGTTGCTTAAATATAATTAAAAATGATAATTTTCCCAAAATTAAATTATTTCATAATTACTACTACCAATTTTTTTTATTAATAAAAATCGCAGATATTTTTTTTCCTTAAAATAATCTAATATTTCTTTTCTATTTAGTAACTGGGAGAAATTTTAATTAAATTTCATGACATTTTTCAGAATAAATTTTTCAAAAAAAGAATACATGCTTGAAAATCTTCACATGAAATATATATATATATATATATATATATATATATATATATATATATATATATATATATATATATATCCATATGAGGAATTGCCTACCATTGAAGAAAAACTGCCCCGTACGGAGAAGAGTAAAATGCAGTTAGATTTAAGAAAAGACGGCAAAGAGAAAGGAATGACCCTCTAATGTGCAAATGGGTAAAATTCTTTGAAAAGAGGGGACATTGCAACAGATGTGGTCGATTTTTGACTAATCATCCATCTCGTCAAGTGGACAGCTTGTATCGGTGATCTATTGTTAATGGAAACACAAGTAAGAATCCCCCAAACTCTAGTGGGCATATAGGTAAAATTCTTAGGTGTGGTTGATTTACGGCTTGCATGCATCTTTTCTTGTAGAACGCTTATGTCCGTGATATACTGATAATGAAAACACATGTATATTCTTGAGAGAAGAATTACCTTTCAGCTCATTGTACGATGGAACCATTAAATACATCTGCTAGCATTGTTCAATCAAATGCTCCCCATCTGCTGCGATAGCCTTTCTTTGACAGAAAAATAGAAATGATTAACGAGGTTGCAACTTGGCGGATGGGAAGTTAACTTTCTACACATTAGACAATGTTGGCATCTCACAGAGTAAAGTTTAAAATCTACTGAACGATATTATTAGATCTTGACTGGGGTCGCCAAATCAACATTATAGCAAACATATTATATTTAAAAAAATAAATTTTTTTCGTAACAGATTTCAAATTGAATTTTGGATTAGATAGACTAAATCTAATTAAAATGGTTCTAGACAAACTAAAGATAGATAGACTAAATCTATTTAAAATGGCCGTTGGGAAATGTAATCCAAAGTGACATCTTTTTCCCTATTGATATCAGAATAATTATTAAAATAATTAGGCAAAAAGAACTCCTCCACACCTAAGCTTTCATAATCTACTGGATATTTACAGTTATCAGATGATCCTTCACAAAATAGTATTCAGTTTTAATGTCGCAGTACATATCAGCAAGAACTGTCAATCAAAAATATAGCATATGTATTTGTCACATTCGATTTGAGTTGTTAATTTTACTTTCTTATTTATTTTTCTTACATCACTGGTTTTTCTGCACTGAGTAATTGGCTAGACTTTCTTAAATAATGATTACTTTTCTGATACTTATTTTGATAACTATAATGCGCTTACATCATCTTAGAATAACAAAAGCTCAATTGCATGGAAAGCATTTCAGTGTATCTTGCTTGTAAAACTGCATCAAATCCATTTTGTTTACTAAAAATATGTGCAGTATTAGCCATTAAAAAAGTATATATTTTTTTTTCTGAAGATTTGTTGAAATTTCTTTTCTATTTCGTATAAAAAAAAAACTTAATATTTTGCAATTTTTTATTTCAAAGGACTCTAAAATTAGTTCTTACTTTAAAAAATATTTTTATGATTATTTTTAGTTGTATTTATTTACATGCAAGATCTCCATTTCGTGATCTTCAAATTAAATGTCTAATTTAGAAATCTTGTTATTATTTTTAACACAAGGTGTTTTTAATATATTATTTCAAATTCCTATACTTTTACTTTTATAAAATATCTGCACAATTATTATTGTTATGATTTGTTCTGCCATAGCATGCCACTTAAGGAATTACTTCATTTATTTGCCTAACAAAAACTTATATTATCATTAGAAAATAAATAATTATCTATAATCTTACACATTATACCATTAATTTTCATTCTTTAGAATACTTTTTACTATTTCATATTAAAAAAAATAGTATCATTTTTAAATAACAATTTTAACTTTAGAAAATATTGTCGGCACATGCAAATCAGAAATTATGCATCTTTAAAATTTTTGAATGCATTACATGCTCTATTAGATTCTTAGGATTAGATTAAAACAATTTCTATACAAAAATATTAAGCCTCTTCTAGGGTGTTCATCATGGGCACAAAAAATCCAAATGTTTGAAAATACATTTCATATATTCGTAATTATTTCTTTTTCCAAATTCAGTTCGTATTTCGAATTTTATGTTATACAGTGAAGAAACTATTATGCACTTAAATAATTAAATTTATAAGAATAAATGAATAAAAAATGCAATTTATATATATAAGTAAATTACAAACAAACAACAACAGCAACAAAAAAAAAACTTCCAGAAGAGAAATATTGCATTTCGTTATTTATGTTATTTCACTAAAAGAAACCAGCAACATGATACTATATCATTTCGGTGGTGTATGCAGAGACTAATTGATTTAAAGATACCTTTTGATTTTCTTTATTTTATACTACATATATTTTTAGAAAAAAGAATATTCAATTTAACGGTTTGTGGAATTTACCTTTCAATAAACGCAAATATATAAAGGTCACAAAAGATATTACTGTACAAACAATTTAAAATTCTTAAAAAGTTGCTTGTTTACAAAAACTATGTAAGATTTTGCCTATACCGGAATAGTAATAAGAAAAAATTATTTGTTTCCGAGTTAAAATTTCGTCGTAACGAAGAAACAAAAATATATAAGGAAGAAAATATATACGAAATATATAAATTTTGTGGTGATATCATTTGTAATTTCGTACAATTTCTTTTTTCTCCATGCACAAAAATTTTTTAAAGAATACATTTAAACCTAAACTCCAACCGAACAATTCATTCTTCCAGTTATTTATTTTTACTGACAAAATGTAGAAATAAAATACACCGATTTTTTTTTTCTGTGTTTGACGATTATCGTGACTGCTTATTTTAAAGCAAATTCAAGAAATAAAATAAAAAAAGAATTGAGATTTAAATCTAAAATATTATCATGTTACAGTTATAGGTTCCTCCCCCCCCCCTGCCCACGTTTGGTTGAAATATTTTCCCCGTCGCATTTCAAATTGGGCGATGGGCATGGGATAGTTTATTTTTGGCGAGATTCGCTTCCTGTAGTAACGATACTTTATTAAAATGCATTTTCATATAGAGTGTAAAAGATAAAATATTCATATATTGTTTTTCCCTGTTATATTTTAGAATAATTTATAAACTACGAAATATATTTATTGCCCAATACCTTAAAAATGATATGGAAAATTTCTCAACCTTTCTTTTCTCCGCAAATTTTTGAAAAATTTCATTTATTCATGTAAGGAAATATTCACACAGTATTCTTTAATCCGAATTGTTTTTCCGTGCATAAAAATAAAAAAAAATTATGAACATTTCACCTGACAGTTAATGTGTTAGAATTTTTAAAATTTCTGCAATTGTGCGTTTTTGATGACTAAATAATATCTATTATTTTTTACTTGATTATTAATTAATCCATATATTTCATTACAAATTGCTTTCGTACTGGAACGATTTGGAAATTGCATTTTCAGATTTCATTATATTTATAAAATGACAATCAACGTGCCTTGAATTAATATCGCTTGCACTTGATTTCAAGTAAATCTTTTATTTTTTATTTATTTATTTATCTATTTTTGGGTTGCAACTTATATCCTAGTCTTGCAGTAATTCTACCGCAATCTCTTCATTGATGTTTATATTTTGCTTTGATGTTTTATTTGTTCTGCCTCGGAATGCTCATCGAGTGAATTTAAAACATGGGAAATACTGCAGCTTATGACCTCATATATTGTGTGCATTTACATTAAGTTTTATCTAAAAATTATATTTATATTTATTTATCTTTTGTCTTTACGTACATGTACAGTTTCCACAAAATATTTAATAAAATTTGAAAAAGTTTATTCGTTTTAAATAACTTTCTATTCGCTGTTTCGGTATTTCTAATTAGTTATAAATTGTTTAATTAACTTATCAATTGAATTTTTATATTTCAATTAATGAATTGTATAATTTTGAATCAATTTAATTTTGATATATCATTTTATCAAATTAGTTATATTCAGACATTTTGATTTAAACTAATTTGATTCTTATTCTTAAAAACGGAATTATTTTATCGTTCTATATCTAACTCTTGGTCCAATATATATTTGAAAATCTCAAACAATTGTGTGCTTTGGATAAAAAAACACTATTTCATTATTTTTTTGCTTAATTATTGATGAAACAGTAATTTTTTATTAATGAGGTTTCCGTCACATTTGTTCCCGGAACCTCCTTATCAGTGTAGTATGGATTTTAATGGAAAGAGAAAATAAAAAAGTGATATTCTCTTTTAGACTCATGTGTTAAATATCTGATTTCAGAATTTCCATAATAATCGCCTTCTGTTGGCAACCAATTGGTGGGAAGAGATATTGTTTGTGTTTAATTTTAGTTAAAATTCTTATACACAACTAGATGTTTAAAATTTCCTGAAAAAAGTATTTTGAAACTTCCAATTGTAACAGGAATTAACAGATCAATTACCTCCGCACCTTCTCCATTCATTATATACATAAACCTTCCTAATTATATTTTCCATAACATTTCAGTAACATTAGAATCTAGAATGTCAATGTCATTTCTAAATGAAATTAGTCTTTTACATTAGTGCTATTTCGCTTTCAAATTTCTTTTGTAAACTACACAAATAATTAACTGATTTCTTTTTTCTTTTCTTTTCCTTTTCAAATATATCAAAGTTACTCGATGATCGTATTAGATTTCATTGGGTGAGTGAAACTTATTGGTAAAATTCGTCCGACAAATATTTTTTTTTAATTCTCAAAATTATTAAAAACTGTATAACAATTTAAATGGCAAAAATACAATTTTAAAATGATATAAAAATTTATTTTGCTCTGAAATATGGAAGTAATTCCGGAGAAATATGACAATCTATTAAGTTTAATTTTTAAGTAAGGCTAAATTTTAAATAAAATTTAATACCAAAAAATCACGCTAAAATGCCGATGCTCATGATGCAACATATATTTATTACAAATTTGAGAATTCTTAGTTCATCGGTCAGTCTTGCAAAAAGCTAAATTTCACAATATACATTCCATTTTTTTATAGTAAAAATAATGCATTTAAAAGTTGAACTTAAATATTTTCACTTATTAAGCTCTCCAAGACTAGAGTATTTAAAAAACAAAATCTTGTTTCAAGACATCAACAATAGAGACATATATTAGAGGCTTAAATTTTTATTCAAACTTATATGCATTCGTAATATTAAAGATAAATTTTAACAGATATTCGAATATCTTATCAGAATATCGTAGAATGGCAGCAGTTTCGATGTAATTAAAAATTTTTATTTTAGATTTCAAAATTTATTTTTAATTGTAAATTAGCGATAACGTATACACAAAAATTTATTTAAAATTTTCTCGCCACGTGTACAATTTCTTTTTCTCTATAAACAAAAAAAAAATTTGAAGAATACTTTTAAGCGTAAACTTCAATAGAACTTTCCATGCTTGTATTTATTATTTTTTACTCATAAAATGCAGAAATAAAATTTACTGAATTTTTTTTCTGTGTTTGAAGGTTATCGTTACTGCCGATTTTCAAGCAAATTATAGAAACAAAATAATAAAGAATTGAGAATTAAACCTAAAATATTATCATGTTACAGTTTCAAATTCCTTTTTATTATACACAATTCTGGTTTATTACTCACAATTCTTCCCAGTGGAGTCTAGCTTTATTACATCATAATGTCATTTTGAACAAATCTTTGGCAAAAAAAAAAGGCGCATAAATCGTTTTTTTTTTTCCTGCTTATTTTTTTTTTATGTCAATACTCTTTAGTGCAAATTTTTGTATTATTTGTGCTTACTGTCTTGCTTCTATTTGTGTATTATTGTCAGTGTCAAAGTTGTACATTTGTTTTAGTACCTCTACTCATATGCTTATAATTGCAGAGATTCTGGTACTATCTCTTCAGTGATGTTTAGATCCTGCATTAGTTATAAATTATCTAGATAGTTTATAAGTTTAATTAATTAATTGAATAATTAATTTAATTTTGATATTTCATTTCATCAAATAAGGAATATTGATTCATTTTTAATTAATCCAACACAAATATTTTGTGTAAAAATGGAATTATTTTATCGATCTTCATTTAAATCCTGATCCTCTAAAAGTTTGAAAATTTAAACAATTGTGTGCTTTGGATGGTATCAAAGCAATATTTCATTTTTTTTACTAAATTATTAATTAATCAATGAATTTTATTAAATAAGGCTTTCGTCACCTATGTTCCGAGAGCGCAGGTCATTGCTTATCAGGTTCGGATAGATACGAGTGGAAAGAGAAAATAAAAAGTGATTTCTTTACTTATTGCATTTATTTTAGAGCCATTTGATAAATGTTTGAATTCTGAATTTCTAAAATATTTATAATTTAAAGTCTTCCTTTGGCAGTCAGTGGCTATTAAGAGATATTGGTTGCATTTAATAATGAGAAATAATCGATGAGAAATAAAGAGCTGTAAGTTGTTTTAGATTAATAACTTATTTAAAAAAATTATCAAACTAATTACATAAATTATTTAAAAAATTAATTATTGAAGAATTAAATTGAATTAAATCTGCACCAAACCATTATAAAATTAAAAAATAAATGTTTTATTGTAACATTTGTAATTTCATACAATTTCTTTTTGTCTAATTGGAAAACTTTTTTAATCGAACGTTATAGCAGAATTTTTCATTCTTCAAGTAACTTAATATTTAATCGCAAAACGTAGAAAGAAAATTAAATACATATTTTGTTTGAGGGTTATCGTTACCACATATTTTAGAATAAAGTTCTAAAACTAAAATAAAAAAGGATTTGAGAATATAACCTAAAGTATAATTATGTTTAAGTCATGTTTTAATATTCCCCCGAGTCATATTGAAATAATTTACTTAACGCGTTTCAAAGTGGTTGGTGAATGTGCCATGGCACAACCCCCGATAGATCTAACGGGGGTTGTGGCGATGGTCCTCTATTGTTGGCGACATTCGCTTCTTGTAGTAACCCCATCTGGCGCGAAGTTTTCAGCGGTCCTCCTCTGGCATTTTCACACACTTGCTGCTTATTTTTCGATAAACTCGTACGAAGTGTTTGCCATTTTCAAGTTACCACGTGGGAAACAGTTTCAGAAAAGAAAGAAATCATTTAATTTGAAAGTAAGTTTTTTTAATCTTATAATTACAATTTTTCTTCGAATCTTGTAAAAAATTAAGATATAGTTTTTCCTAGTTTTAAATTGATTATTATTGTTTTTTTTAGTTATCTTTTAGTTTCTAGTTATATATCTATTTTTCTAGTTTTCAATTAATTATTATTGTTTTTTCTAGTTTAGAGTAATTAAAAAAAATTCTAGAAAAAGGTTTATGGTCAAAATATTTCAAAACTCATAACAAAAGTTATGCAGATATTCTAAAGATTTCTTTTTTTAGTAAAGTTACAAAAAATTTAATTTTTGCAAGTAGAGAAAACGCACTCATTTGTGTTTAGTCCTAATCGTTTTTAAAGTATAAATATGGAATTTATATTCAAATTTTAGCCTAATTCCTAATCCGCTAAAAAGTTTTGAAGAATTCCGCATTTGAGTTTTTTTGGATAGTAGAATAACAGTCTATTATTTTTATTTAAATATAAATTAATCATTAAATTTAATAAAAAATTGCTTCTTGTGAGAACGATTCGAAAATTCGATTTCAGGATTCCATTATATTTATAAACTGGCGATCAGTGTTCTCCGAAGAAATATTGCACTTAATTTTGGATAAGTCCTTTTTACATAATTTAGTGTTCAAAATTACCACAAAGAAAGTACTTTTAAGTTCAAAATGTGACATTCATTTAAGTCGAGTCACTTTATTTCTTTTATGCTTTTATTATTGTTTTTACATTGTTAATGAGTCTCTCCAATAGAAACGAGTTTTATAACAGTCTAATGCCAATTTTAACATATGGCTGCCACTCAGCAGAAGAATGAAGTCTGAATAGTTTATTTCTCTGATTGTGTTTTTCATTTTACGTTTATTTTTTAAGATTGAATCTTCCATGCTTACTACTGATCTTCCAGTTGTGAATTCTTATCTCAGTTAAGAGGGTGCTTTTGTTTTTGTACTGCAATTTATTTGCTCGTCCTTGCAGTAGTTCTGGTAGAATTTCTTAATCGATATTTAGTTTTTCGCACTGATGTTTTATTTACTTATTTTTTTCTGCCAATGATTGGTCATCTAGTGAAATCAAAACATAAGAAATATTGTAACCTATGTCTTTTTATATTTTTTCATTTATATTAAAATCAATCTACGAGGGAAATTTCTCTTTTTTTTCTGTACATTCATATTTTCTTCTAAGTAGTTTATAGAATTTGAGTAGTTTTATTCATTTTAACCAAATCCTTGTTCTCCAATATAAATTATCTAGTTGCAAAATTCATTATCTTTTATATGAATTAATAAAGGAATTTTTTCGAAAGAGTTTAATTTTGATATAATAAACTCCCATTTTGAAATAATAAAATCCAATCAATTATGAAATTTTATATTCTCGTGTTTGTATTAATTCTGTACAATTTCTTCAATGATGTTTAGTTTTTAAATTGATATTTTACTCGCTATTTTTGTTCTGCTTCTGACTAATTATCGCATGAAATAGTTTCGCTATGTATCCATCATGTATAGTTAGCTCTATGTATTTAATAGAAATAGTGATGCTATATTTATTTTAAATAACTATCTGTTCACGGTTTTGATATTTCTGATTGGTTATAAACTACTAAATTTTTAAACTTTTTATTTCTGAACTAATTAATTTAAATTTTTTTAATTATTTTTAATTGTAAATTAGCGATAACGTGCACACAAAAATTTATTTTAAATTTTCTCGACACGTGTACAATTTCTTTTTCTCTATAAATAAAAAAGAATTTGAAGAATACTTTTAAGCGTAAACTTCAATAGAACTTTCCATGCTTGTATTTATTATTTTTTACTCATAAAATGCAGAAATAAAATTTACTGAATTTTTTTTCTGTGTTTGAAGGTTATCGTTACTGCCGATTTTCAAGCAAATTATAGAAACAAAATAATAAAGAATTGAGAATTAAACCTAAAATATTATCATGTTACAGTTTCAAATTCCATTTCATTATTATACACAATTCTGGTTTATTACTCACAATTCTTCCCAGTGGAGTCTAGCTTTATTACATCATAATGTCATTTTGAACAAATCTTTAGAAAAAAAAATGGCGCATAAATCGTTTTTTTTTCTGCTTTTTTTTTTATGTCAATGTTCTTTAGTGCAAATTTTTGCATTATTTGTGCTTACTGTCTTGCTTCTATTTGTTATTATTGTCAGTGTCAAAGTTGTACATTTGTTTTAGTACCTCTACTCATATGCTTATAATTGCAGAGATTCTGGTACTATCTCTTCAGTGATGTTTAGATCCTGCATTAGTTATAAATTATCTAGATAATTTATAAGTTTAATTAATTAATTTAATTTTGATATTTCATTTCATCAAATAAGGAATATTGATTCATTTTTATTTAATCCAACACAAATATTTTGTGTAAAAATGGAATTATTTTATCGATCTTCATTTAAATCCTGATCCTCTAAAAGTTTGAAAATTTAAACAATTGTGTGCTTTGGATGGTATCAAAGCAATATTTCATTTTTTTACTAAATTATTAATTAATCAATGAATTTTATTAAATAAGGCTTTCGTCACCTATGTTCCGAGAGCGCAGGTCATTGCTTATCAGGTTCGGATAGATACGAGTGGAAAGAGAAAATAAAAAGTGATTTCTTTACTTATTGTATTTATTTTAGAGCCATTTGATAAATCTTTGATTTCTGAATTTCTAAAATATTTATAATTTAAAGTCTTCCATTGGCAGTCAGTGGCTATTAAGAGATATTGGTTGCATTTAATAATGAGGAATAATCGATGAGAAATAAAGAGCTGTAAGTTGTTTTAGATTAATAACTTATTTAAAAAAATTATCAAAATAATTACATAAATTATTTAAAAAATTAATTATTGAAGAATTAAATTGAATTAAATCTGCACCAAACCATTATAAAATTAAAAAATAAATGTTTTATTGTAACATTTGTAATTTCATACAATTTCTTTTTGTCTAATTGGAAAACATTTTTTAATCGAACGTTCCAGCAGAATTTTTCATTCTTCAAGTAACTTAATATTTAATCGCAAAACGTAGAAAGAAAATTAAATACATTTTTTGTTTGAGGGTTATCGTTACCACATATTTTAGAATAAAGTTCTAAAACTAAAATAAAAAAGGATTTGAGAATATAACCTAAAGTATAATTATGTTTAAGTCATGTTTTAATATTCCCCCGAGTCATATTGAAATAATTTACTTAACGCGTTTCAAAGTGGTTGGTGAATGTGCCATGGCACAACCCCCGATAGATCTAACGGGGGTTGTGGCGATGGTCCTCTATTGTTGGCGAGATTCGATTCTTGTAGTAACCCCATCTGGCGCGAAGTTTTCAGCGGTCACTCTCTGGCATTTTCACACACTTGCTGCTTATTTTTGGATAAACTCGTACGAAGTGTTTGCCATTTTCAAGTTACCACGTGGGAAACAGTTTCAGAAAAGAAAGAAATCATTTAATTTGAAAGTAAGTTTTTTTAATCTTATAATTACAATTTTTCTTCGAATCTTGTAAAAAATTAAGATATAGTTTTCCCTAGTTTTAAATTGATTATTATTGTTTTTTTTTTAGTTATCTTTTAGTTTCTAGTTATATATCTATTTTTCTAGTTTTCAATTAATTATTATTGTTTTTTCTAGTTTAGAGTAATTAAAAAAATTTCTAGAAAAAGGTTTATGGTCAAAATATTTCAAAACTCATAACAAAAGTTATGCAGATATTCTAAAGATTTCTTTTTTTAGTAAAGTTACAAAAAATTTAATTTTTGCAAGTAGAGAAAATGCACTCATTTTTGTTTAGTCCTATTCGTTTTTAAAGTATAAAAATGGAATTTATATTCAGATTTTAGCCTAATTCCTAATCCGCTAAAAAGTTTTGAAGAATTCCGCATTTGAGTTTTTTTGGATAGTAGAATAACAGTCTATTATTTTTATTTAAATATAAATTAATCATTAAATTTAATAAAAAATTGCTTCTTGTGAGAACGATTCGAAAATTCGATTTCAGGATTCCATTATATTTATAAACTGGCGATCAGTGTTCTCCGAAGAAATATTGCACTTAATTTTGGATAAGTCCTTTTTACATAATTTAGTGTTCAAAATTACCACAAAGAAAGTACTTTTAAGGACAAAATGTGACATTCATTTAACGTTAATTTTTTAAGATTGAATCTTCCATGCTTACTACTGATCTTCCAGTTGTGAATTTTTATCTCAGTTAAGAGTGTGCTTTTTTTTTGTACTGCAATTTATTTGCTCGTCCTTGCAGTAGTTCTGGTAGAATTTCTTAATCGATATTTAGTTTTTCGCACTGATGTTTTATTTACTTATTTTTTTTCTACCAATGATTGGTCATCTAGGGAAATCAAAACATAAGAAATATTGTAACCTATGTCTTTTTATATTTTCTTCATTTATATTAAAATCAATCTACGAGGGAAATTTCTCTTTTTTTCCTGTACATACATATTTTCTTCTAAGTAGTTTATAGAATTTGAGTAGTTTTATTCATTTTAACCAAATCCTTGTTCTCCAATATAAATTATCTAGTTGCAAAATTCATTATCTTTTATATGAATTAATAAAGGAATTTTTTCGAAAGAATTTAATTTTGATATAATAAACTCCCATTTTGAAATAATAAAATCCAATCAATTATGAAATTTTATATTCTCGTGTTTGTATTAATTCTGTACAATTTCTTCAATGATGTTTAGTTTATAAATTGATATTTTACTCGCTATTTTTGTTCTGCTTCTGACTAATTATAGCATGAAATATTTTTTCTATGTATCCATCATGTATAGTTTGCTCTATGTATTTAATAGAAATAGTGATGCTATATTTATTTTAAATAACTATCTGTTCCCTGTTTTGATATTTCTGATTAGTTATAAACTACTAAATTTTTAAACTTTTTATTTCTGAACTAATTAATTGAAAATATTTGAATTAATTTAATTTTTTTGGATTAAATTAATATCTGAACTGGTGAATTAATAATTTTGTATTATTTCATTCTATTATATTAGGAATTTTCACTTTTTTTATTTAATCCAACTTGATTATTATGCATAAAGAAGGAATTATTTTAAGGATCTTCTGATCAGATGAGATTTTGAAAATTTCATTGGATTACAAAAAAATATTTCCTTATTTTTGTTAACTAATAATTCATCGGTATATTTTTTTAAAGTAAAGCTTCCATATTACTACTGTGCCACGTCACATTTGCCTTTCTAGAGTGTAGATTGCTCCTGATCATTTTGCGAAGGACTGAGTGGAGAGGGAAGATAAGAGATTTATTTATATATTTTAGAGTTACATGAAAAATCATAATTTCATAGTAAGCATGGCAGTAAGTAAACAAAATTTAAAATCGTAGTGTAAACTCGAATGATGAAATTTATCGGTGAAGCATAGAATTAAATGATACATCCTTTTATATCATGAAAACAATGCTTAGTGTTGAATTCCGAAATTCTTAACTCTGGTTAATAGTTTTTAATCTCATTTGTAAATGGATTTCTTTTTTCTCTTTAAAATTGCGTTTTGGTTCTGTAAAATCTTTTTGTATTACCATTTTTATTAAAATATTGTATGTAGAATGTCTGATTATAGTGCAATAGATAATTTCTAAACTAACTGAGGCAAATAAATAATTTTAGTTGCGAAAGGGCCTTCAACGATATAAATTATAATATATTATCATTTTTCATTAATTAAAACTACTTTTGAAAATTAATGAAGTCTTTATTGTTACACATTTTTCCGTCTTATGAATCATCTGCAGTCTGGCATCTGTTGTTAATTTTATATGTATAATATTTTACTTGCTTTATTTTAATAGTTAGTATCTCAAAAATATTTTATTATGTGAAAGCCGCCTATGGCGACTAACTGGTTTGCTGAGATCGCTAAAAATTTTCAATTAACTATTTTATGAAACCTGCTCTTAATATATTCCTCAGCAAAATATTTTTAAGATTCAAATTTTTAAAGTTAAATAGCTCTTACTATTTTTGAAGCTTTACATCAGTTTGTTCATCGCTCTATGTATTTTCTAAACTTTCTGTCAAAACCATTTTATTTGAACTTTTCATTTGAAACAGAAGTGATTAAATTTTCAATTAATACAAAATGGGTTTTTGAAGTATCAAATATAAAATAATAAAATCAATCAGCAAACAGTCTGCATACTTTGGAAGATTAAGATTTCCCCCCTTAAAAATAATTTCGATAAAATTGAAATTTCTACATCATCCATATTTCTTTGTAAATACAATCTTTAAAAAAATTGATCAATGTTTTTTTAGTCATGCGGACCATCTTTGGGAATTCGTCATTTCAGACCACAATAATAATTTTTTTAATTATTGAGATTATCTTTACAGAGTTACCATTGAATTCTGCTAAATTCAAGTCTGCATGCATTAAAATAGATGAAAAGCAATCACTTTCTATCCTGTAGAATTTTTGTTCCAATCCTCCCATAATGCCATTCAATATATCGAATTTTAATGTTCATATATCCATCCTATTAATTAGGAATATAAATCCATTCAAGTTATGCAGCAGGACTGTATGCCAGTAAACGTATTTTCAACTTAATTTTTAAACTATTCTTACAGATAACAGTAAGGATAAAAGAGGTTACATTTCTAGTATTCTTTTATCCTGTACGATATGCCTCAAGAATTCTCACTTTATTGATTTTCAGACCTCTTTAATTTCATAATAAAAATAATAAAGGTGAAGTTTTAATTTCTTAAAATTGGTGGTATAAAAGTATAAAACTAAATGCTCACATGCTTCTGAACCTACTGTAACCCTTCCCCCATTCCCCTTAAGCAATTTTTTGTTGCATGTTGCAAGGAATCTAGACGAATGTGGTATTTATGTTGAAGTTAAAAATATTTTATCAGAAAGCATTATAGAAGAAGTTAATCATGTATCACTTTGGACGGGAATTCTACAAACTCTAATAGATATGAAAATGAGAACACGGAAACTGCATAACTTATAAGCATATGCTTTTTCCTTTTTCACAAATACATATTAATTTAGTTGACTATAATAATAATGTGTAGAATTTTTCTTGCAGGTGAATTTGACTAATTTTGGTTGATAGTCAACGGAAGGTTTTGACGTTCATCGGTTTGTTTGGAAGCTACATCACCGCAAAATTAATTTTGGACTCCCAAGACAGGATTTGCCTGCATTGTAAGTACTTGCAATTTTTATTTGAAGTTACACTTCCTCAATTTATGTTGTGCTGTCATAATGAAAATATAATATCGGGTCATGCTGAATCTAATATCGATTGAGAACTTTAACAAAACATGGAACCCTCAGACCAGAAATTATAACTGAATATTGTTACATTTGGGCATAAGACTTTTGATAACATCAATCGGTTGATAACGTTAAATGTAGGTAAAATCAACAATATTTTTATTTCATCAGAGAAAGAGAATGAAAGCACTATCTAAATGTTATTTAAAAAATAAGAATTAAAATTTCACTGATCGTAGTTTGTTAGCAATTATTCCTTAACAAATAGTTTACTTATTGATTGTCCTTGCATTGTTTTTTAAAATATGCTAAACGACACTGGACGCTCTTCCTTAAATATATCAAAAGCTTGATTCATTTTGGAATTTCATTCCAGGATTTTTTTTTTTGTACACATTCGACCCGTCATAATCATCAACATTTATTCTTTGGCCATGCTTACAAAAAAGTTCTTGCTTTTCTCAAAATCTTACAAAGAAAAAGCTGTGAAATTTTCTACTGTGAGACAATATCGGAATGATTCATTTTAGGTAAACTTTCATACTAAATTTCATTAAAAAAATTTTTTTTAACGGTTAAATTGATTTTATTAAAGTTTTTACAGTTGTAAGTTCTAATTCTGACTTCCTGGGAGGCTATACAAATTTCAATTTCCATCTGCCAGCATCCTTTTAAAACAAACTAAAATGTTCTGGTACAAATAAGAAAGTAGAACTCTGAAATGCCTGCCAGAAGGATCTATACAATTTGAAACGGAAGATTTTACAAAAGTCGATTGAAAATGCTGGTAGAAAAGGCTGGATCGTTCAGCGCTTTATTTGAAAATTGTTAATATTATGATAAAGAGATTATATTACATGAAAATTTTTGTATACATTTTAATGCATTGATTCAAGACTAGAGGAATTTAAAAATATAAAGTAAGTGATATTAATAATTGTTTTCACATTAAACATCAACCACATCAGAGAAGAATGTAATGCCACCGCTTAGAATGCAAAGAGTCATTTTGTGGTAGATCTTTAATTTTGTACAATTTAGTGATGTCGGTCTTCATTTTATAGAAGATGTCTGTCTTCATTTCAATGTCTTTATTTCATTTTTTTGCGTCTTTTGAATTCCAATTTCCACCTTTATATGACCCAAATTTACAAAAAATTATAATATGAAAATTAAAAAGTTTAAAGTAATTAAAATAAGCAATTTCTATTTAATATACTAAGGAAAGTGTACTAAAAATATGATTTACTTAAATTTATACAATCTAAATTTACTTCATATTTTCTTTATTAAATTTTTGTATCGTTTTCTTTTAATTATTTTCTATAAAAAATAATAAAAATGTCTTTTAAGTTAATTAAGTTTTAAGTTATCAAAATTTTTCAAACATATTTATCCATATGTTTGAAGCTTTAATAGCTGAAAAAGAAATCGGTCTATCATTTGTTATTTAGAGGAGGAGCGTGGGAGAAAAAACGCGTAATATGATATTTTATTTTATTTTTTAATTTAATTAATTTATTTATTTCATTTTCTCTATATGCAATCAGTAACTTACGAAGTGTAAATATCAAGATGTGGAAGTATTATTTCTTCACTCTTTCATTCTATTTTGGCTTGAAAATTATAATGATGACATGAAACGTTCTGTACTTCGTTTTGTCTATAATTGGCGCCTGAGGTTTTTAAATGCACTGAGTCAGTGTGCCACTGCACATGAATGTTGTCAATTTGATATGAGATTATTTTCGGCTTCTGTTGTCAAATATACCTTAACATTGGATTTTGTTGATAACATAAATGAAATTTTTTTTTAACAAATCGATAATTTTTCTTCTTAATTAAGCGCTTCTGGTATTTTATACTCAAAATTTTACTTTTTTTCGAAGGATTTGTTGTTTATTAAATTTGTGAATTGAATGTATTAGTGAACATTTTAGTAAAATAAAAATAAAATAAATTATATATAACTTTATCTTTACATTCTGATAAAAATTATTCACACATGTTATAAAAATATATTTATATAAAAGATAAATATTCGTATCTCAAGTGTGAAAGTTGTTCATAATATTCAATTGCATTTGCAGGAAAGATATTTTATATTGAAGTCTTTCGTATTTCTTTCTTTCTTGTCTTTCACACAAAAAAAGATTATTATGATTTTCTCTAGGTTGTAACAAGCTAACTATTAAAATCTAATTTTCAAAGTAAATTTTAATAAAGTATTTAAAAATAACCTAATTTTTCAACATTTCCCACTGCTATGCAGTATTTAAAAAATATACACATCAAACATTTTCCCGCTTCAAATAATGAATGAAAATAGTTAGAACCAAAAAGCTCGCAAGGATATATTTACTTTTTAATCTTTGACCAATATTAAAAAATATAGTAAGTAACATATAACAATTATATACTTTATTATAAGTGCGACCTTTCTGAATAAATTATTCATTATTTCTACTTTCAATATCACATTTGAAATCAAAAAATAGTATTGGGCATCAAACGTATATGCTTCTATCAAAACAAAATTTTCGAAATAAAGCTTAAAGTTTATATTTAAGGATTTTTTTAATTATAGTTTTATTCCAAAAATTATTTTTAATAAACAACAAATGAAACATTTTCTTCAAGAATTAATATCTTTTGACAAATATTAACTTAATTTTTTTATTTCGGAAGCAAGTTTTTTAACTGCCAATTTAATTTTTTTTCTTTTCTTTCCTGCTTTCGAATCTTAAAATATTTATCGTGAGCGGAATTATTTTACCAAACAGAAGAAAATAAACAATTGCTAGGAATCCTCTAATCATTGATACCAATGTCTGATTTCATCATTTAACTCTTTGAACGGTACATTGCTATTACTTAAAAAAAGAACTAATAGCTAATAGTTAAACTAATGAAAAATAATAAACTTGGGTACGGCCGACCACCCCGCCACTACTGAAAGTAGCAGTATAGACAGGATTTTTGTTACAGTCGACTGCTATCTTTAGCATTGTCCATCCTTACATTGACCGATTTGTCAAACTGACATTCGTTTCTAGGTAATTGGCAACAAATGAGAGGAATGGGCAAATAGGTAAAATTCTTTGAAAAGAGGGGATATTGCAACAAGTGTGGTTGATTTATGACTAACCATGCATCTTTTCAATGAGAACATAAGTATTTGTGATAATATTCTTAAGAAAAGCTTTTGCTATCAGTGCATCCTGCCCTGGAATGTTGAAATGGATCTGCTACGCATTCTTCACGCAAATGCTCCCCACCTGCTGTAATGGTTTTACTTTAACAGAAAAATTGAAATGACTAACCAGGTTGCAACTTGGCGGATGGCAAGTGAACTTTCTTCACATAAGACGATGTTGGCATCTCACAGAGCCCGGATTAAAATCTACTAGACAATATTACTATATCTTGACTGGGGCCGCCAAACGAAAATAATTGCAGTTTTTGTAATTGTTACATTATTATTTTATTTGAAAAAAATTAATTTTTTAAAATTGAAATAGATTTTGAAACTAAATTTTGGATTAGTTTGACTAAATCTAATTAATTTGTGGATGTACGGCTAATTTAATTTTTACTCCAGAAGATAGAAACAAAAGTTTTTTTAAAAAAAACATTTTGTCTGGAGGATACCGCTGCTACTTATTTAAAAAAAAATTTAAAAAAAGATTTAAGAATTAAGATTAAGAAAGATTAAGAATTATCATTTTAAATTATAGGTTTCAGTCCTACCCCCCCCCCCGCCCCCGAATTCTTATTGAAAAACTGCCCCACCACATTTCAAAAAGTGGGTTCTGAATATGCTATGGTCCTGTATTGTTGGCGAGATGCACTTCTTACGGCAACCCTGTTTGTCCTAAAGGTTTCGTTAGAATACTTTGCCGTTCACTCTTTGCTAAGAACTCCAATTTCTTCTTAGGACTTGGATTTTATTATCAAAGAAAGAAATCATTTTAGTTTGAAGAGTAAATCGTAAGTTTTTTTAACTGGTTCTTACAATGTTCTCACTCAGAGTGTGTAAAAATAAAATATTCCCATGTTGTTTTTTCTAGTTATCTTTAGAATAATCTTTAAAATTCCGCAAAATAGATTTACGGTCAAAATGTTTCAAAGATGATAACAAAAGATAAGCAGATTTTCTCGATATTTCTTTTATCTGTAAAATTATAAATAATATAACATATTTAAACAGAAAAATTTCGCTAATGTTTATTTAGTCCGAATTACTTTTGTGCATAAAAATTGAATTTATTATCAAGTTTTCACATCACTCCTAAGCCGATAAAAAAATTTTCAAAATTTCACAGTTGTGTTTTTTAGATGGTAGAATAATTGTTTAATATTCTTACTTAATTATAGATCATTCAGAATATTTCATAATAAGTTACTTCGTAGTGGAACGATTCGAAAATTGATTTTTGAATTGTATTATATTTATAAACATACGACCAGTGTGTTTCGAAGAAATATATTTTGTACAATTACATCTTCTATGCGGAATTTTGTGTTCGAAATTTCTACAAGAAAGTACTTTGTAGCGTCAAATTGTGACTGGCATTAAAGTCGTCATTTATTAGTTTTATATTTTTCTTCTTATTATTATTTTGTTGGCGAATCATTCCAATGAAGTTGCGCTTTATAGCACTCTAATGCCAGTTTTAATATATCTCTGCCACACAGCAGAAGAATGAAACCTGAATATATTTATTTTTATTTCTCTGCTTATGTTTTTCATTTTATTTGATTTTTTTAAATGGAAAATTCTGGAATGGGAAATGGAAATTGGAAAATCTGCATTTTTATCTTTCATTCCTTTCCCTTTTGTGCCTCACCCTTTAGGGTCAGGAGACTTCCTTCAGCAGCTGTTATAATCATTGTTAGGACTAGTAAATCTTGTGAATCCTGCTTTGGCGGATTTTTTTTTAATTAACATTCCTAAGAGGTATGGAATGAGTTTGCAGAATTTCATTTGTGAGTAGTGTTCAATTGAAAACTTTTTTTTTCTCCTGTTTCTTAATTTTTTAACTTTATAAATTCCTTAATATTTTAACTTAATATAATTTTGGAACTTCATAACAATATAAGTTCATAGTTGGACCCATCTATTCATCTCAATATTTACTTGAAAAATCTAAAATTCATCTAAAAATATACTTGAAAGAATTTACTAAACAGTTGAACCAGAATTACTTGGTTTCATTTCTGACGGAATGGTACTATGAAGGTAATCGGCAACCTAGACAAATTGTTACTTCTTCCCTCCCATTCTTCAGAATTGATGCAGAAAAACTAAATGGAACTTAGGTGGGTTTTTTTTCATTATATTTTATATTGAAAAATGACAAAACACTTTGTTTGGCCTTCATGCTTACACTCCATCCCACTGGAGCTTTGGGCATATATACTCTCAGTTATACTAACGCAATATTAAAGAATCCACGGCTTATAATTTTTTTCAACTTTAAATTTTATACTTGAACTGGATATATTCCTGCTAAATATAAATTTGGTTTTGATTTTTAAGTAAGCTATCAGATTCCCCATTATTTTTCATAATTTATGAAAACGATTGATTTAATAATTTATAATTAATCATTCATTAAAAGTTATAATTCTAATTTTAAAATATTGAAGGAGATTGTTTAATTTATCATAAATAATAATGAATAGTTTTTCTGCACCAAAAGAGAAATATTAAAATTTTATGCCTTCATTTCAATTCACTTTATTCAAATGTATTTTACAAATATGATTGAAAAATTGGCAACATTTTGTTTAATGTGCTATATAACAATACAGCAGTTATCCTATTTAGAATTTATTTAATATCATAATATTTAATTCAATACTTTCTCCTACAGAATTAGAAAATTGAGGTTTCACAAAAAATTAAATAAATAAAACTGCGATAAAAAGCCTTTTCTAGGGTTCAAACGTGGTAAAACCGCAAAAAAAAAAAAAAAAAAAAAAAAAAAAAAAAAAAAAAAAAAACCATTTTATGAAGGAGAGGGACAGATGACCAATTACTACTAGGGGTGGTCGATATCGGAAAGGTTCTTTCCAATAGGGGAAAGCATCTTCTAGCTTTTCTCACTGGATGCCCGAATTCAAAGTAACTTTTTTGAGTTTGGATTCCCGAAGCTTATTAAATCTATGAGGAACATTTCCTCTCTCCCCCCCCCCCTCTAAATCTTGTACAAATATATTTTCTTCTAAGTATTTAACAGAATTTGAATAGCTTTATTCATTTTAAACAAATTTTTGTTCGCTGCTATAAATTATTCCGTTAATTTCTACGAAATTTATGATTTTTTTATTTGAATTAACTAATTGAATAATTTCGAAAGAGTTTAATTTTGTTATTTCATTTTTATCAAATAATTAAATCCAATCAATTATCAAATTTTATTTTATTTTCTTTGTATTAATTCTGGCATAATTTCTTCAATGATGTTTAATCTTTACACTGATGTTTTACTCGCTAGTTTTTTGTTCTGATTAGTCATCGCATGAATTAGATCCTCTATGCATCTCTCATGTACATTCTTCTATATGTATTTAATAGAATTTGAGAAGCTTAATTCAATTTAAAAACATTTCTCATTTGTCTCACTTTAAATACATTTTTAAAAATTAATTTTGATTAGTTATAAAATATTAAATTAGTCTAAAAGTTTTATTTTTTATAGTTGATCTTATTAATTGAATAATTTTAATATTTCATTTTATCAAATAAAGAATTTTCACTCATTTTAATTTGATCGCATTTAATTATTCCGCATCAAAACGGAATTATTTTATGAATCTTCTTCTAGCTCCTGATCCGCTAAAATGTAAAAGTTTTTTTAAAATTGTGTGTGCTTCGGAAAACAAAATAATATTTCATTATTTTTTTAGTAAATTTTGTTAAATAATGCTTCTGTATGACGTAATACGCTACGTCACTTTCGCTTTTCTGTTGTGTAAATTGCTTGTGATTATTTCGGGTGAGGTATGAATGGATAGAGAAGATAAAAAGTGATTTATATACCTATTTAAATAAGAAATTACTAATATTTTTAATAGTAATATGTAATTTTTCACACAGAATTATGTGAAAAATCATAGCTTCACAATAATCATTGGCAGCAAATAAGGCAAAATTTGAAATATTGGTGTTACCTAGAATGAGAAATTTTATCGGTGATGCACAGAGATATAGAATTAAATGATATATTCTTTCATCTCGTGAAAGTTCAATACTGATTTCCGCAATTCTTAATTCTGGTTAATAGAGAATCCACTGTCATAAATATTTTATACATAGAATGTCCTCTCTAGTTATGGTTCAATAGGTAATTTCCACACTATATGAGATATTCAAATACTCGTAGTTGAGAAAGTGTTCTGAATGATGTAAATTATAAAACGTTATCTTGATTTATTCATTAAAAATACTTTAGAAAAATTATAAGTATTGGATGGAGCTTCCAATATTATTATCAGCAAAGTCCACCACGATCTACGTGACGTATTAGACATTATAAAGACAGACTAATTGAAATGCTTGCCTAAATTAAGCAATATTCTGCAAATTCTTTCAAGGATGTCATTAAAGTCTTACATGCTGCTGTCACATATTTAGCAATGACTTTTATTTTAATTTCTGAAAACGACTACTTTGCTTGGTTGAAGAGAGGATACTAAAAAAAATCGCGTCAAATTAAAATTTATGTGTATTTTTCGCTTTCTACCGCCTTCGTGAACGGGGCTATTTATTGTTAAGTTAATTTATAATATCATCTCTATCATTTCTAGCATAATTCAAGTAGGTGAAGTTAAATAAATTCCCTAAAGCTTCAGAACGTTGCTGAGGCATCCATAAGAAAATCTTAACAAATAAATGTAAGTCTTACGATTACTTTTCATTTCTTTCGAAAGTTAAATAAACCGTCTGCTTAACTGGGTGATTAAGACTTTCACTTTATCCTTTCGAAAACAATTCTGATAAAATTTAATTTCTACTCCATCTAAATCTGTGTGTCAATAGTATCCATAAAAAAAATGATGCGAAATGTCTTTTCAGGCATGGGGCCATCAACAGTTTTTTGAATTCGCAATTTTATACCTGAAGAATGATTTAGTTTTTGAATAAGAAATGAAAATATCTTCAAACGGCTACCAGAGAACTCTACTAAATGCAATTTGCCAGCATTATGACAGATGAAAAACAAGAAATTTCAACCCTATCGAATGACTGAATTCTTTGAATCCATCTATAACGCCATTAATTGCATCGAACTTAAAAGTTGATATATCTATCTATATATATATATATATATATATATATATATATATATATATATATATATATATATATATATATATATATATATATATATACATACTTCAAGTTACGCTTGCTAAATGCATGTTGTGTTGTAGGAGTGACTGAGAGTTGACCAGAGACTGCACGTGTCTTCTGGATCTAATATCTGTTTGGAGCTTTAATAAGATACTCAGCCCTCAAAGCAATAATTTCTGAATAGGATGAACATCGGGCGATAAGATTTTTAATAGTATCATTCGACATTTAACATTAAACATATTGGGTAAAATCGACTATATTTTTATTCCAGCAAGAGAATAAAATAAAAACACGATCTAAACAATAAGAATTAAAATTTCACTAGTTGGACATTGTCGAAAAATATTCCATAACGGATAGTTCACGTAGATATTGTTTACATTGTTATTTTTTTCTATGTGCTAAACGAGAGACTGCAAGCCAGATTTTGAAGTATCAAACTGTGTTTCATTTTAGAGTTTTCTTGGGCGATTATTTTTAACACATTTGTCCCCTTCAGAATCATCATTTCTTCATCATTTATTTACAAAATGTTCAGGATATTTTTAAAATCTTACAAAAAATAGGTATGAAATATTGAAGTACGCTACACTAATATATATATATATATATATATATATATATATATATATATATATATATATATATATATAAAAGTCAGAGATCAGTCAATTCTTTACTTGAAAATTGT
This sequence comes from Argiope bruennichi, assembly GCF_947563725.1. Taxonomy (NCBI): domain Eukaryota; kingdom Metazoa; phylum Arthropoda; class Arachnida; order Araneae; family Araneidae; genus Argiope; species Argiope bruennichi. Next base: position 76,160,621 of record NC_079153.1, on the reverse strand, counting down.
CAACAATTGTTGATATAATCATATTAAACGAATGTTTTTGTATGCATTTTAATACGTTGATTCGGGAATAGAGGATTTTAATAGTATAAAGCAGATGGTGATATTAATTGCGATCACATTAAACATCAACCAATGGAAACATATCCGAGAAGAGTCCAGGCACAACCCTTAGAATAAACAAAGTCAATTTGAAACAGACATTTATTTTTTTATTATTTAGTGATGTCTGTCTTCATTTTCTATCAGTAATTGTAATATTATAATTCTATATTTATTTATATTATAATTGTAACCCTGATGAAAAGCGTAGTTTTTCACTGCTCTAGCAGGATATTTGACTAGGAAAAAAATCGGAAATCGGAAAATGAAAACTATCGGTGTTATCGGAAACTGAAAACTTTCTATAACATTAAACAAATTGAATTAAACTAATGTGGCAGCAATCCTAAACTGTTGTCCGTTTTGAAACGTTCAGAAACGTTTTGAAACAGAAAAACTGGAAGCCATCAAATCGGAATAATCTTTATTAATTAATGCTAGAAATGGAAATTATAGAAAATAAGAAAAAACTGCCAACCTTTGGCCAAATGGCAACCGATTATGAATTAAGAAATGGGCAAACGCATTAGAAGCTACGGATAACGGGTGAAGCTGGTAAAATTTAGATACGTTATTATTATATGTGCATTTTGTTTCAGTTTCCCCACTTTTGTATTATTTTAACAATGATAAGTTGAATAATCAGGTCACTTACATTGCTTTTAAATTATGCATATTTCATAACAATATTTTATTGTTTCCTTCAATGAAATAGAATTATGCAAATCTAATTTAAGCATACCATATTGACGACTCTTGAAGATCTCAAAATGTTTCTTACCAAAAGTAAAGTCAACCTAGCAGATTTAAATATGAGGGTCGTCATTCAAATTTTTAATATTATGGGCCGCTTTACCAATGATAATCATCAAGATTTAGTTAATATGAAAAAGACAACTACGAAGAATGTTATTTTTCATTGAAAGAAGTGCATTATTCAGATGATAGATATCATTTAAATTTCGCTAAGCACAGTGTATTAAAAGATTGAGATCGAAACAAGATATCATGTTAAAAATTATCTTCGTTTTAATTTGATATCAACTGTAAATTTGAAACTTTTTATAAATAGCATTAGATATTTCAGTAAAAAGGAAAAGAAGCTGCGACATTTTACTTTAATTACTTTCGTATGAGCAAATAAAAAAATCCATTTCCTTGCTACAAAATATTTGTGATTGTTACAATAATTATTTATCCGCTTTCGAAAAGAGCGATTTTATTATCAATAGTAAGCAATTTATGAATTAAATGTTTCGAGTTAAAAAAAACATAACTTTGTTGCCTTTTCTATATGTACCTATTTCTTTTTCAGTATTGGAATAAATATATTTATTGTTTATTGATTCGAGGCATTTCATTTTTTTTCCAGGTTCAGTACACATTCTGTAGCAGAGCTTCACATGATAAAAGCATTTATCATTATCAAAATAGCACTGTAAAGTATTTTAAAATGGCATCGGTTAACAAAGATTTGGAACCTGTGGTGTTTTTCTTCCCATCTCTTATACACATGTGTTTGATGAAGATCGCTACTGCATTGCACAGTGCATATGGACTAAGAAAACTAAAGAATGTTTTTTCAGAAATGGATTCCCCAAATTCACCAGAATCTGGAATGAGCATTCCATTAAATGATGCAGCTCTGAATAAGAGAATTAAAGATTATCTTCTTTGTATACCTACCAGCTTACGAAACGGAATACTGGAAAGAGTGGAAAGAGTAGAAGATCAAATTAAGGTGTGGAGAGATTGCCACGAAAAGGTTTGCAGATACTCTTATTATCCAAGATATGTTTTTGTCTGGAGATCTGAAGGGACAATCGATCGAACTAAAACAGCTCAAGTAATCGTTCGTAATGAAACTATCGATATCAGAGATCGTTTTCAAATGGCGTGTATGTACAGTTTATCAGAGAGTGTGCAAACTTTGTGGAAAAAATTGATTTCAAATAATGAAAATTTAGATGCCGAAATATTTTGTGATGTATATATTTTGAATTCGATAAAACATATTTTTATCGAGGCTCTACTCGAAGGAGCTCGATGTCATTGCACTAAAGCCGCTGCCAGACACGATAGATATAGAGGCAATAAATTGGATAGATTTTTCCTTTACTACCTTCAAAGTACACGTGAGGACCTCTTTAAGCCAAAGTACAATATTTTATTTCGTAAGTGGACGCCAGCAGAGAGACGGAAATGTATTGAATCTTGGTATTATGCTGACTCTGACGATTTTCGTTTGTGTCTATATGTTGTTACCCAAGAAGAAAGACATGAAATCATGAAACTCTATGCTGCGGACGTGCTTGTGCTTTATTTAGAATGGCCGCTGATCGACATTTTCTTCGATCAAGCTGACAAAATGTGGGAATTTCTCAGTGTCCTTGATTTTTTGTATGTGTTGGATCGTATTTTTAAACTCCAGAGCGGTGCAGACGTCGATCATAAAAATCTTGCAGAGAAATTTTGGGAAAGGAGTCCGGATCATTTCAAGGAAAATGCAAAACCGTATTTTTTTTTTTGGAAAGAGATTAAATGAATTTATTGAGAAAAAGAAAAATAAGAACGTTGATTGATCTTTTACTGTACGCAATGTCAATTTCTGCCATTAATCCATGTAAATATGTTTCAATGTTCAATGTAAAACTTTTGTAACAATTTTTTTTTAATTTGTTGAAAACTTATGTGTTAGCATGTATTAACATTTTTGTATCAGTAGTTTAAACAGTAATAATAAATTTTTTGACAATTGTTTAAATTCTTCTATGTGTGAGCGTCTATTAACATTTTTGTATCAGTAGTTTAAACAGTAATAATAAATTTTTTGAAAGTTGTTTAAATTCTTCTATGTGAAAGATATATTTCATCTTTGTTAAAACTGGTAATTAATTTCCTATTTTTTTCTAATTAAGAATTATTTATTTTATTAATTGTCAAAATATCATCCATTAAACCTTTTTTGCATTTCAATATGTGTATAAAAAATTGAATAATTCATAGTCTGCCGAATATTTTTGCAGGAAGTCTTTAGTACAAGTTAAAAAGAAAAATATTAAATTATTCCCTTGCCTGAAAACGAAAGTGTCGGCAAACTACAGCCGCTTAAGTAATTGAATTATTCTTTACATAAATTGCATGGCTAAGAAAATTTCATCGTACAAAAATCTTTTGTAATCTGCAATTTTAATTTTAAAAAGAGCAAACTATTTATATAAGATAAAATTACAGATTTGCCAAAGAATTTTTAAAGCACTGTGAAATACTAAATTTTTAAATATATTTTGATTCTTATATGCAGAAGAATGCAAAATTTAGTTAAATGTGAATGAAAATTTACATGTATGTTTAAATTCTTTATTATCATAATAATTAGTCAAGTTTAGTTTCATTTTTAAACAACAGAAATTTGATTAATAAGATATAGTTCCATTTTTTATCAATATAACGGAGAGAGAATATATGTATAAGGCGGAGAGAGTTATTAATTTATTTGGCAGTCGAGACACAGTTCATTACCTCAAGATTTCATTCATCCGCAAAATTTCAAGAAGAAATGAAATTTCTGAAAACTTAAAGAAAAAATTAATTAATCAAAGGAAAGAAAAAGAAAATAGAAACACATGAGAGGAAAAATAAATGAAAATAGTTTCAGCAATTATTCTTTGAGATAAATTTCTTATATTTTGTAGAATTTTTTCAAAAATCTAATCAACTATTTCTTGTTTTAGACCCCATTTTTAGTCATTTTTAGTCAAATAATTGTACAAATGGATTCATCATTATTATTTATTTTTTTATTAAATCATCATTTTTAGTTTCTGATGCTATTTTTGACCTAATAAAAGCACACAGAAGTATAATTAGTATCATGTTTGATTTATTTCCAATCCTTAGATTACTAACAAAAATCTCAATAAATAATTTTAAAAATTGATTAATGAATTGATAATTAAATTGAATGACGAGTTCTTCTTTCATCACACATATATAATTTATATCATATTCTATTTCTTTTTGCATTACAATGACAGATTTTAGAAAATTGTCAAAAATTGATCAGCATTTTTAGTGTGTAATTTACATGAACATTTAAGAAGCAAAAATTAATTTATCTAGCATCATTTAGAAAATAGTAAATTATTTCTTATTATCTGTAACTTTTATAAAAATTAACTTGCCTTTATATCAATCGTTACAAACGCACAATTTTTTCATAGAAAGGATTTGCTTTTAAATTCTTTCACTACAATGACAAGATACTCATAATAAAAGTAGAACAGTAAATGAAAAATTTATATTGATATTCTATACTAGTACATATTTTTATGTACACATTTTAAATTCTCTTTAGCTTCCTCCGCAAAATCCATTGTAGCAAGGAATTATAATATTTATAAATCCTACCGGAGTGCTCTCTATATTTGGGCAGAAAAGCTTCTGGCAAAGCGGTTGGTTTCCACTACCGGTGCCTTTGAAAATATAGTTGTTGCTCTCTGACCAAATCACTGGTTACAGATCATTCTTTTTTGAGAAATAATGGCATGCGTTTTTCGTATTTGTGGTTATTATGTATCTGAGACTTTCCTCGATGTTAGGCTTCGCGGTGACTCTGCCATTCAGTTCATTCCGGACGATGCAGAAAGGCGAGAGCTTTTCCATATTATATTTTTAAACGAAATTCATAAAAGTTTATAAATTATTTTTTCGGGTAAGCTCCGGATTTATATTACAGATTTATGAATTAGCCAGAGTTTATATCAATGATAAAACTTCTTGTATCACACTCCCTTTTCATTTTATTAAACCATGTCTCTGTTCAGAGACTAGAAATGAGAAGTATAAGATTTTGAATGTTAATTATTGCCCTACCCATATGCATTTTTTTTTTTTTTGGAGAAATTCCCTGAAGGACTCTGTCAGGAAAATATCGCTCCAGTGTCCTTTCTCTGTCTCTCGCCAAAAAAAAAAAAAAAAAAAAAAAAAAATCCTTCTACCAGTTGAATTTATTATCTTCAGTGTCCTTTGTTATAAACATGAGAAAAAAGTCAGCTGAATACTGAGGTTCCTGCACTACATAGAGGGAAACAGTGTTTGGAGAAGAACTTGGAAATATATTAATAATTTCAAATTTAAGTTGTCATTTTTTTTATGTTGTTGTGAATAGTATAAAATATATTTTTTTTAAATGCTCGATTTGCAGAATTTTTTGTTGAATAATTTCAATACGAAATGTTAAAAACAAGTATATCAGTAATGAAGCTACTTTTTTATTTTGATTCTGATGATAACAATCTTTGTCCAATTAAAAAATATATATATTCTTTCATTATTAGAATAATTTTTTTTTCAAGTTGACATACTTAAGTGTGCAAATAAGCTTATTCTTCTTTCGTGGTTCCTTTTCCTCTTCTCTCACATTTACTTTTATTATTATGATATTATCTATATAATTAACTGCATCATTCAATTAAAAAAAAACATTTTTACAGTGAACGCCACTTTATCACTTTATATTATCAAAATCCTCTGGTCCTAAACAGACTCTTTCAAATACACGCAAAAACAATCGTTTAATGTGATCGTAATTTGTAATATGTTACCAGTTTTGAAACAGCGGACTGATCGATCTTTCACTTTCAACCATTTGAATTCCATAAACCATTTCAACCATGGAATTTGCTGCTCTCCTTGTAAGGAGGCATCTGACAGGAATCTTTCCCCTACCCTGGCTTCACATTTTTTTTGTGCAGGCTATAGCTTCTAGATTGATTTAAGCAAAAAGCTAAGCTGTCAGATCTGGTTTGAAATCTGTTGAGCAACCATAAAACATCTCTTTTTACGGTTGAATTTCGATAGCAAAATTCATTTAAAAAATAACTGTGTTTCAAAAATGTAAGGAATGAAAGTTTATCTAAAATACCACATAAAAAAGAAACCACATAAAAAAGAAAACGCGTATACACAGGAAAATATCAGCTCTAAATTTAACGAAAAATAGACAAGAGAAGATTATATTTTTAAAATACTGAAAAGCATGAGAAAAAAGAAAAACACCACGTATAATCTAGATAATAAAAAAAAAAAAAAGGAAATGAAAACTGAAAATTAAAGAGGTGATTGTTAAACTAGAAATATGCTCGCAAACAAGTTAAAAAGACAGAAATGATAATGATTTTTTACACAGAATCAAAAGTTTTAGAAATTAACCTTGTGATTTAAAATATTTTAATAGAACTCTGATTCTAGTTCATCTGTTTAAATGCAAATAAAGATTTCTTATTTGTAATATGTCCTTTATATTCTTTCATCGTTTTATGAAATATTTATCAACTGTAAGAGATTATTCACATTTCTTTCTTTTTAATGAATTTTTTTTTCTGTTAAATTGTGAATGTACTTCTGAAGTCAGCCATCTTTAGTAATTTGAGTGAAATAAGTACTTAAATTTTACTGAAATAACGTGTTGGCTATTTATAAAGGACCTGTATTGAACTGCAAGTTTTAGTTTATTAGTTGAAGATGAGTAAAACAGATCATTTTAGAGCTACCCCATTTAACATTCTCAGAGTAGGAAGCACGACAGTAATCAAACGTCTCAAAATTAATTTTAAAATATTTTTTTAAATTTATTATGTGCCTTTATATAATAAAAGTGTGTAACTTTATGGCCATTTATTTTTATAAAAGAGGTCCTTAAAAGTTCTTGAACATTTTTTCTCCAATAAAAGTAACAATTCTTTCCTGATGTTTCTTAAAACTTTACATAAATGAATTCTTGTGAAGATGCTAGGATCAGTTACTTATGATCAAGTCCCAAAATCATTCCACTGAACACTTTTTAATAAATATTTCTATACGCATTTTTTCAACAATTTTGGTAAGCACTTTCAAAGATGAAAGAGAAATCAATTTTTAAACTTCAAGCTGCCAGAAAACCAGTAGATACCGTGGCAGTGACCATAAAAGGGGAACAAAAATCATTATTGAATAAAGCCAAATACAGTGCTCACAGCAAGCCTATAACGTAAACAAAAGTTTTTCTAAAAGAAGTTTGGTAAGTCTAATCATAACAGTTCTTTCGATAGGTTTATTAAAAACTTATAATTAAAAATTAAAATTGTTGATATTAGTTAATTTATTAGAGCATCGTGTGGATTTTCAACTTAAAACAATAAATGGTTTAATTTTAAAGAAATAAGACTGAAGAATTCTGATATCAAATAAAAACCAGAAAAATGAAAACAACAGGTTTTGTTATCAGTTTTGTAGTATATTGAGGGGAGACCTTCTTAGTATTGAAGGGGTTAAAATTTTAACCTCTTTCCACTCACGCACACCCACATAAAAAAAATTGGTCCAAAGTTTTATTCAAATCCATTGTTTTGTCATCCGAACAATTTCCTAAACCTGATTTCTTAGGACTGAAAGAAAAGAAATCTGGCAGTGTTATCATTTGATTGCAATTCTGAATTGCTGTCTTTCTGTTCTTTGTGGTATAATCTTAGCAGAAGCTATGCAATCCAGACCAGTAGCACAAGAGTTGCTCTCTTGAGTTTCATTTTTATCTTTTATGCTTCTGCTATGTGTATTGTATTCAGTGGGAAGAATAATGAAAATAAAAACGTCTTTCTGACAAGAAGTTATGGTCTGATATGTTGGAGAATGAAACATAATAAGCACTATATTATGATGTAATATACGCTGTGAATAATTTTTTAGTTTTAATAAAAAATAGTTGTGTGTGTGTGTGTGTGTTTATTACAATACGCTGTCATTATGTCATTAATTAGTATTAAGAAGTGTTGAAAATATAAAATTCTTATGGCTGTTTTTTATTTCATCTAATGCATTGCTAAATATAAGAAACTGATAACAATGCTGGTAATATAAAAAAAATGATTTTGGATAATCTTAATCATTGCCAGTTTTAGACACTATATTTTATCGTGTAGTATTTTCATGACCAGAATTTTTTTAATATTTATAAATATATTACGCTAATTAAAAAATTTCTGATAATAAACTAAAAATATCAAAATTGCTCTACAGTCTACAGTTCGTAAAGCTATGAATTTTTTTTTTTATTAGTTTAATATTAGGAGTCGAAATTAGATGTTACTGAAGTTCACAGTGAAGCAAGATGAAATCCTGATAATTATGTGTGAATGCATTTTTCAAAAAAAAAAAAATGAAAAAAAAAATTAAAGTAGCATTTCTGAGTTTAATGGTATGAAACAAAATGACAAATAATTGTAAAACTAATTAATTATCTTTGAACTAAAAGATAAGAATGTTGAAGAAAGATAAGAATGTCCCGTTTGAAGCAACACTAGGGTTATTTTGGGACGGACCTGGTAATTTTGAACCGCGGTAAGATGAACCGCGTTAAGACGACGAGGACAACACCTGACCTGGCACCCCCTTCTCCACACCACACCAGTGAGAGGACGTTTGGTCATGACGAATTTAACGTGCAACAGACCCCCTTACACGACGTTTCTTCTGTGGAATCGAGTCTCGAACGTGAAACCCTTTGGTTCCGAAGCCGAGAGCTTACCACCAGGCCACCGCGGCCCGCGTAGTGCAATAGTAAGTGGCATAGCGATGTTTGAGCTTTAATCAGCTTTCAATATTCTCAAAGAAGTTGGGGTCTGCTTCAATATTAAAATTATTAGATTATAATTTACTGTAGAAATAGTCCCCGTGCCAACATTTAACTGCATTAAAAAAAGCAAAGGTTATAAATATTTTGTCATACAGTTTTCGAATTTTTATATTCAAACCCTTAAAGGGTTTAAAGGATCAAAGATAATGAATTAATTACTAATGTGAAGAGTTCTCCCTTTATGTGCAAGAATTGTTTACAGTTCCTATTTTAAAATTTGACTGCATGTATTTGGACAAGTAGAGAATATTAGGTTTCTATGTTTCAAAAAACTGTAAAGCTTTTGCCAATTTATAAAAGTTGTGTTGAATATTTTGACGAGGTATTTTTAATTTAGCATAGATTCTTCAATTTACATTTATACTTATATCATTTCAGGAACTGTGACCTATAGCAGAATCGTATAGGAATCATTCCTTAAACTTAAAAAACTTTTGATTTCGAAATTAATACCTCATCATCATTTACAATGAATGCTAATTAATTTGGTAAAAGTTACTAATTGCTTTGAATTTCCGAAGGTGAGAAATAAAGATATTTACGTGTCACTAAATATTGAAGGCCTTTTTTTCGTCAGATAAAAATAAAGCTTGAACATAGATTGTTTCAGCAGTTTTGCCAAAAGTTCAAAATCCTCCTGGTACGTTTCTATTCCCTCTCTCCCAATTCAAGAAAGTATTTAACTCAGAATGGACATTTAGCTGATTGAAATTTTGCCGTTAAGCACTTCTAAATCCTCATTTTATAAATTGTTTTTAATTTAATCTCTTCCTATTCTTTACAAATACCTATTAAATAACATATTTTACGACAAGATGAAATAAAAAGCAGGTCTCTTTAAGGAAGCTGGTTTCAGTATAAAGATTAAATAATTTTTAACAACAAATTGAATATTTTATGACAATATGGCTAAAAGGAAAATGCAAATCTAACAGTCTTTTTCTTCTATTACGGTGTTTTCTGAGGGTTGTTTTGTACACTTGATATTAGGATTTAACATTGTTCGCCTGAAAACATACAAAAAATTTTATTTTACTTTTCAACCATTAATTTATTTTATATTTCTTTCGTACTTTTTTTAAAGAAAAGAATACGATTAGAGGATTATCGTTAAACAACTAATAAGATTAGCGGATGATTTTATAATGTTGCATAATTATGTATATCATTTGAAAACATATCCAGGAAGGATCCTACATAAATATTTGTTTCGTGTTCATATTGTAGAGGAAAAAATTAATCATGCAAACGATTATCCGTACAAGGAGTTTCTTTCCATAATCATTTATTGAAAAGAAAAATTTTTACTTTGTAAATTATTTATCAAAGAGCAAGTAAGTTTTTTCCTACACTTGAAGTACTCATTAAGTAGACATGTTTGTTGTATCATATATATTCTTCTTTCTAATTTTGATTCTAAAAAAAAGTATCAAATTATTCCCGTCAAGGCTCAGAAATTTTCAAGATTTTCCTGTGTTTTCTGCAAGTAATGATTTGAGTATCACTTAAATATTAATAGAAAAATTTAAACCACATTTTTTTGGGAGTAAATCCGAAGGCATGAAAACGAATGCTATTCAAAATGTTGTGAAATTTACACTGCACATCATCCTAATTTGAATAAATTCGAGTGAACGGATATTGTAAATCCAACAACAGAATGAAAGCACAAAATATAATTACTCGAAAGTTAAAGCAATTAAAAAGTCGATTTTTTTTTTAGTTCGAATGGTATGGAGATAAAAAGTTTATTGAAATGACTCTTTTATTATTCCTGAGTTCCTGCCTCATACATTGTTTTAAGGATTGGTTCAACATTTGCGAATATTTCTGGAATGTATTAACAATACTACGTGATTTGAAATTGTAACCACTATGGTGCTCCTTTGGCCAGGTGCATTTGTTGCACATGAATTATTTCGACCTTCCTCTGTCCAGAAGAGTTTCACCTTTAAGGTCCCCCAATGCCACGAATCCAACCATTTCAACTTTTCAGCTCTTTTGTGAGATGGCTTTTGAAATATTTGACATTGTGTGTCTTCTTCGATCTTGGAGAAGGTTGCACCTGTTTGAAACAAATTCATGCTTCCGGGATTTGGTCAGGTTTGGTTATTTTTTGGGAGAAACATCTCTATTTCAAAAAGAAGGCACTAAAAATCAAAAGCAAGTAAAAAAAAATCATCCCACGATGAAAGTTAATTAACGTAAGAATATAAATCACCTTCACACACAAAAAAAGTGCATAATTTAAAAGAAGAAGAAAGGGAAAATGAAAAGGCATCATAATATGAAATTTTTCAATTTAAAATTATTTTTCCAATGTAAAAAAGTGCTAAAATAGATTTTCACAACTTTTATTTATTTCGTTTCGAATTCAGTTATATTTGAGAATGAATTTTTTTCTTTTCATTTTGGAGAAATAAGTAAGCGATCATATGCATGGAGTTTAATGGGTTCGCATTCTACAAGTGTTGGTTGTTTAAAACTTCGTCATAGTTTATTTAAACTTTTTCGCGTTTATTACTTTTTAGCAATTGCATGAAATTGAAAATTTTGTGGCATTTCTTAAAAATAATTTTAAAGTTATTCCGTTTTAGATGAAAATTTCTTTCTAGATTTGCAAACATAGCGAATATATTTTAAACTGAGTGCATACCACAAATGGTATTTAATATTGTTTTAATCTTAGAATCTTTTTTAATGAAAAAATTATTAGCAATTATACTTTGTTTAACGAGCCCCTACCTCATAGAGAGATAGTTATCGAGCTAAAATGAATGAATTTAAAAAAGTAACTCTTAATGAGCGATGTTTCGCAGGACCAGTCACGAAAAGGCATCATGATGTCACAGAATTTGTCTATTTCAAGAGTATCAATTTCAGTTCAGCTTTTGTTTTAATAGAGTTCTAATTTATTTATGGAAGAAGCGTTGGTGAAATTGGTTGACGAACTCAACTGTGAAGTGTTTGATCAAATGTCTGACAAACGATTTGTGCTTCTGGCCAAATTCATGATCTCGAAGTAGATAATACCGACATCGAGGAGGAGGCGGAAAAACGTAGCCAAAACTATCGAAGAGCTAATGGAGAAGCATTCTATATCAAGCAAAAAGTTGCTGATGAGTTGATAACAGAGGAGGGAATAATATCCTCAATCTTCCAATGAAATAAGAAAGATGGTTGAAAGCATAGGCAACTTTTGCTTCATGCAATAAATAAGATAATCAATAATCAAGCAGTAGCTATGCACTCTACAGTTGGATTTAAAAAGATTATTCATTTAAAGTTGTGCTTCATTTTCATCATATTTTGAAGTGTATGCAACAAGAGATGTCTTTGGACCATTTTTATGAAAAAAACAGAGGAAAGGAACAAGCATTATAAATAATAAATTCTCATGAAATAGTTCATATTTTTTTCTCTGAATAGATTCCTATGGGAAAAATGTATTTTGCTTTAGAAAAATATTGTATTATTTATTACGAGTAAGATTTATTAAGGAATTATGCGTGCTAAGCAAGGTTTGCAGTGCGATACAAATGTGAAATATTTAATTTGTATATCATAACCGTTTTTAAAGAAATTTCTAATAACAATGTCTTTAGAACAGAAAAATACTTTCTTCATGCAGAATTTGAAATTTGTTTTATAGTCTGATATTTATTTTATGTGGCACCTATTCTATTTTATTTCCCCGCCTGCATTCTTTGAGGTCAATTTCAAATTACTGTGCTGAATACTATTATTTTTTTTATCTGTATTAATTGTTAATTAATATCAACAAATTTTCTTCACATTTATTTCTGGGCACATGAGCATATTTTTTGCCGTTGCAATTTCTACTAATACAAAAGGATTAAGGATTCTTTGAATTCAAATTCATTAACAATTCTTTTTTTAATTAATCCCTTGAGTTTCCCCTTAATATCAAATACTTTCCTTATATCTAATTTGATTGGATGATTCGAAATAAAAATGCAAAAATCAATAAATATTTCTTTAAATTTGGAATTTGATTTTTTGTCTCAACATATCTTAATATTGCCGATATGTGTTTTATTTTACGTGGCATAACATTAAACCAAAATATTAAAATAATAACGGATTTTTATACATTTTCTAAAGATTTTGAACTCATTAGAAGTGGATTCTATCGATTATTTGGAATATTTATTATTATTCATTATCAACTATTATGAATATCCTATTTTATGATTTGCTGTATTCAAAGTATAATGTGCTTTAACATAATTATTGATTTTATTTTTATTTATCTTGTTTTATTTACTATAACTCTTAAAATATTGAATCTTCACAGCCAATTTAGCCCCAAAATTGTCACATTCCGTTGCTTTAATCTAGTTTTCAAACCTGTTTTAACCTTAAAACGAATTTTTAATTAAATCAGCGTTTTAACCTTTATTTAGCCGTGGAATTCAACAAGTTTCTGTACAATACATGTTTCCTCGTATTACAACAATTTTTCTCAATTTCAGTGCACAACTATCCATGCTCACGCTATTTAAGGAACTGTGATATACAAATATTTATGTGCTGCTGAAACTGTACTATTTGGATTTTTCAGTGTTTTGATATAATTGTGGCGTCGTTTAGGCAATAAAAAAAAACTCTTTTGAGATTGATATCTGATTATAATCACTGATTAAAGTTTTAAAATTAGTAAAAGTTATATTTCCTATGAAATTCCAATGTTAAGAAATGGAAAGTACGCATTTCATAAAGTACTGGAGGCACTTAAAAAGCCATTAAAAAATATTTTGTGACTTTTGTAGTTTTACTGTTGTAGGCTCGAATCGCTTTTTTATTATCGAATAAAGCTGGAAATTGCATGTCAATAGCTCCCAGTAGCTCTTGAAAGTGAATAATGTTGGGTTGGTTAAGAAGTAGAGAAATAATGTGGCAGTATTTGTTATTCGGGATTTTAACTGTGAACGACTGATGAATAGAAGATGATTCTCCAAATTTCTTCAATGCCAGAATTTCTAAGGAAATGATGGCCAAACCATAGAATAATTTTCTAGTGAGATCAAGATAGTTATATTTATAATTGAAATTAAAAGGTCGTAGCTTTAAGGATTCTTTTGACTCCAACAATTCGCATTAAAATTATTCAACAAAAAATTCTGAAATTCGTGCACTTAAAGAAGTGCGTTAATATTCATATCGCCATCGAACAACTGACATTATGAATTACTAATGTATTACCTCTATGCAGTACTGGAACCTCAGTATTCCCTTCATCTTTCTGATATGCTTATACAGAATCAAAAAGAGGACATTTAAGGTAAGAAATTTAACTGGTTAAAAGAGAATTTTTTTTGAGCGGAAGCCTTCTGGACCGATATTGTTTTAGCGAAGTCTTTCAGGTAATTTTTCAAAAAATAGTACCTACGTATAGGGCAATTATTAACTCTTTTCCATTAACTCTCCGTATAGAGAGCCAGTGACTTGATCTAATAAAATAAAAACGACGTGATGCCATATGTTTTATTATTGATATAAATCCTTGCCAATTCATAAATCTGTAATCAAATCCGTAACTGAGCCAAGAAAATAATTTCGTTTAAAAATATAATAATCGTAAAAGAAAACATTCTCATCGTCCGGAATGAACAGAGTGACCGAAGTGTATTATCGGGCAAAATGGCAGAAACATAATAAACTCAAATACGAAAAGCACATAAGATTATTTATCAAAAAAAAAAAAAAAATGTAATCGTTGGTGGGCCTAGAGAGCAACAACTATGTTTTCATAGACACCGGTAGCGAGAACCAATCGCTTTACCAGAAACTTCTCTGCCCCAAATATAGAGATCGCTCCCGTAGGAATTAGAAATATTATAATTGCTTGTTACAATGGATTGGGCAGTGAATTCTAAAGAGAATTTAAAGTGCATATTTAAAATAATACAATAGTCTACAGTATCAATATAATTTTTTTCTTACTTTTTTACTTTTATTAATGTGTATCCTCTACTTATAAAAGCAATAAATAAGTTCATTAAATAAGTAATTCAGATTCTGTAGAAGTCATAGAAGAAATTTAAATTTTGAAAGACAAAATAATTCACACATATAAAAAAAAAAAGAATGACAAATGCTGATAATGATTTTCATAACGATTGAAGCATTTAAATTGATAATAAGTTCAAACATCAGCTTCGGATAGCGACTTTTACAATGAAGGACAATTTTAGAAATGACTGTTAGTAAAATGGATGTCTGCTTATACGATTTTACAAGTAACGTAGGCGTAAATGAATAGCATCAAAATTCCCAATGACAGAGATCATGAAAAAATTGTAAATTGGTCATAGATTTGAACTGAAAGCTATGAAAATGAAAGACATATGAAAATAGCTTCACGTATTCCTTTACAGAATTGAGAAATATCGAAAAAATTTAAAAGCAAATACTTTTTGTGAAAAAAATGTACATTCTTAGCGATTGATATAAAGACACATTAAGTTTTATAAAAGTTATAAATAATAAGAAAGATTTTTACTATCAAAGATTTGACATTTTGTAAACGATACTGAATAAGTTAATTTTTGCTTACTAAATGTTTAGATAAATTACACATTAAACATGCATATGAATTTATATGAATTTTCTAACTGTATTTTATACATGATAAGTTATATAACCAAACAATGTATTCCTATCAGAATTAAAATTGAAAAAAAAAGTTTTCGTGATGCACAACTATTCTTCAAATCGTTATTTGAAAGATCATATAACGTGCCATCTCGTAAAAGGGAAACATCCGTGCATTGGGCTTTCTCCACGTTATTTATGGTATTTCAAAACATTTTATTTATTTATCCCTTCCATATAAGTCATTTCAACACCACTACTTTTACTGAACTATACTTCAAGTTTAAGAAGTAAGGAACCGTAATAAATTACCATATTTTTTTGTTTCGAAGCTACAGAATTAAACAAATGAGCCAAGAAGAAATATGATAAAAACTTATGTAACTCAATAGCATTCGATTAAAGAAAGTTGTTATATTTCAATACAGTGACGAAATGAAAGTCCTATTTTAATTATCTAAAATATAGAAGGTATGATTATTGTTTCGTATAGGTATAACATTTTACGATAAGAAATATCATTCGTTCTTGGTTGTCTTCATACATTTTGTATAAATTCATGGGAAATCAATTTTTCTCTTATAAAACACAATGTGTAAATTATTCTGATGGTATTAAAAGTCTTTCCATTAAATGTTGAAAAATATATTAAAAAATCATATTAATTTTCGCCAAATTTTACTTTTGTGGAAAACGTTTCAAATATTGCAACCTGTTTCAGAGGTAATTCTTATCAGTAACATACCTACTTTCAAAAGACCATTGATGGATAGTTTTATGTTCAGCCCGGGTAGGTCCTATACTGTATAAAGCTATACAATCCTCAGAGGAGAAGGGCTGAAGAATAACAAAAGGTATTGTACTGTTCGTCAACGGATTCTGAGACGACCGCATTTCGGCAACTCCATCTCATTAAGGAGTGAGACGCGGAACGGTAAGTGCATTTCCGGTATCCCCTTTGACCTTGGATTTTCCCATAAGATACTAGGAAGTGAAAACATCTTCTACTTTCATCATTGCTTTCACCGCTATTTTGATGTATGAAACCCATCCTAAAGCATGTGGCAAAGCCCGCAGGGTTTTATAATCCGTTGCCGAACATCACTCAATCTGTCTTGTAAGATAAGGTTATCTGCCAGAGTCGTGGTTATAATCTACTAAACGATCTTAGTAGATCATAACCCGGACCCCCAAAACAAAAATAATTACAGGTTTTTCTTTACATTATTAATATATTAAAAAGGTTTTTAAAACTTTTTATCAAAATATATTTCAAAACTGAATTTTGGATTAGTTAAACTAAATCTAATCAAAATGGGGATGTGCTGCTATCTGGAAATAAAATCCGAAGGAGATATTTTTTTCCTTTTGATATTAGAATTTTTAAAAAAGTGCGCAAAGGGAACCTCTCCACACCCCATCATATCTCCTCTTTCACAATCTACTAGATAATTAAATTAACAGATGATCCTTCACAAAATGGTTATCAGTAACAAAATCGCAATGCATATCAACAAAAACTGCCATTTAAAATTATAACATTTACACTACTGATTTCGATTTGATTTTTGAATTTTACTTACTTTTTTACTGAAATTTACTAGAAGCTACTGCACCCCCTTTCCGTGGTAACGCGGACACAATATCACCATCATGATCATCACTGAAATTTACTTTATTTATTTCTCTTGGGTTAAAGATTTTTCTGTCTATAACAGAATAACTGGTTATACTTCCTCGGAGAACGATTGTTATTCTAATACATGTTTTGATAACAAGGTATAATGCGCTTAAATTATCTCAGAAAATCATATGCTAAGTGAAATTGCATGGAAAATATTTCAGTATATTGTGTTTCTCTCGTTGGATCAAATTCCTTTTGTTTTTAAAAATAAGTGTGGTATTGGATATTAAATAAGTATTTTATTTCTTTCGTAAGACTTGTTGAAAGTTCCTTCATATCAAAATACGCTTGATTAAAAAAAAAAGAAAAAAAATACAGAATGTTTTAGAAATTTTTATTCAAAATGAATCTAAAATTAGTGATTAACTTTTTTCTTATTTCTATAAATTTTTTTTCTGGCTGTATATGTTTAGATGCATTCATGAGGATAATTCCATGATCATCTTTAAACTCATAATTTAATTTAAAAATCATTTTATCGTTTTCAACACTAATTTTTTTAATATATTATTTTAAAATCTTAAAATTTTATGTTTTTTCAGATATCTATACATTTATTATTATAATTTTTTGCTTTGCCATATCACACAATTCAAGGTATTACATCATTTCTTCGTCGAAAAAAACTTTAAACTTATACTACTTATTAACACAAGAAAATAAATCATTTTCTAAAATCCTACTCATTATATTATTAACTTTCATTATCTAGAATACTTTAAACTTTTTTTAATATTTTGAAAAACGTATTACTTTTAAATAAAAATTTCGTCTTTTGTGTGGTATTGTCGACAAATTCCAAACAGAAATAATGCAGTTTTAAACTTTTTTTAATACAAATGTTTTATTAGACCCTTATGATTAGATTAAATCAATTTCTTTACAAAATTAATACAAATTTTATAAGGTTTCCTTCTCGGGTTTCTAAGCAAAAAAAAAAAAAAAAAAAAAAAAATAATAATAATAATAATAATAATAATTTTTTTTACTATAAAATAATGATTTATAATTCAGGATAAGCGTAGTAGATACATATACTTTTATAAATGTTAAAACATAATTAGTTTTTAAAAAAGCATAAAATATTCATATTCCTTTATTTAAGGAAAATATTAGACAAATATTTAAATTTGAGGTAGTAATCGCATAGTTAACAATATTGTAAATGCATATACACCAATAGGATTGCCTTTAAATTCCATATTTAGCAAGATAAATGAGTTAAAATATGTTTCTATAATGGTGGTCAGCTTGAATTTTGTCAGATTAGTATTTCTAGAAGGCAGCGGAGTGTCAGAAAAGTAGATGGCCCTAAGGACGTTTCTTTGATTTTTCTGCTTGTGCCCTCTTCCCACCCCGTATGTTTCTTTGACCTTTCTATCTCTGCGGCATATCGCATTGAATTTCGCAGCTTTTCCTGTCTGTTTTTTGATGGAAAAAAAAGTTTTATCTTTGAAAAATTAGATGAGTCAGGTTTTCAAAGAAAGCATAAATTTAAGTATTTTGTTAGTTTTATCCCTCAGTGTTTTTTAGTGTCAAAAAAAAAAATCCAAAAGTTTAAAAAAATATATTTTTTTGTAAAAAAAAAAAAAAAAAAAAAAATCCACTAACATAATAAAAAAGAAATATGATATTTAACTAATTCAAATTGCCTCATTTGCATTTTTACTTAGATTGGACATGACATGGTAATATTGACTGTGCATCCATTAGAGAACCAATAATAAGGGATATTTGATGTAGAATTTATTATTAACATTTATTTTTTCATTACAACCGACACGATACTATCGTTTAGACCTAACATTCAATGAATGGTTGATTTACCTTTTAATTAAATATATGTGATAATATTATTATTTTAAAAAAAGTATTTGTGATTTGTAGAATTTGTCGTTTAATAAACGTTACGGTGTAAATGATGCAAGAAGATGCTACAGTACGAACGATTTAAAATTCTCCGAAAGCAGCTTGTTCACTCAAAACTGTAGAAGTTTTTACTTATTTCCGCATATAAAGAAGAAAAATTTATGTTTGCGAGTGAAAATTTCGTTGTAATTAAGAAACAGAAATATAAAATATATAGATTAACTTTATACGACCTGTAATTGAGATTCAGCAATTGTAATTTTCCAAACTTTCATTGAAAGCGCAACTGGTAAATAATAGTAATAATATATTTTGATGGTATGTATAGTTTGTATGGTATGTATTTTGAAGATAAAATAATGCGATTTTCAATGTGAAACTTAAAATTTCAATTACGCTTTTAAAATAATTTCTCATCAAATCTATTTTTTTTCTTTACATTTGCTTTTATTTTTAGGAACAACATCCTTACAGGTTTTAGCATTAACGATTTACTGCTTTACTTGCAAACAGTTTGTTTTCCGTTCGAAGATTTAACATTAGTAAAGAAATAAAAACGATTGTACCTGAAATGGAAACCTTTCTATTCTCAAGTATACGCACATTAAGACCTTTTTTTTTTTTTTTTTTTTTTTTTTCCATCTTGTATGCTTTATGTAAAACCAACAAGAAAGCCTTTCCTTTCCATTCTATGTCGAGGACGTAATCTCTACAAATACTAAAGACGAAAGAGAGAGAGAGAGAGAGATCGTTCTTCAGGGAAACCTGATTGGACTATAAGAAACTTAGCTCATTTACACTTTGGAGTTTGGGAATATGCACCTCCGAGTGATTTTCTTTAATTAATTTCTAAATAAATAGAAATTATGAGAAATCTTTGTGTGTTTCCACAATGATTTCCGAAAACATTACGGCAGAAAATAATTTTTACAATATTTTTAAACTGAAAAAAATTGCGCTATCAATGAAATTAATTTAATTGATGTGAAAAAGTTTCCAAAATTGAGATAATTTATTTAAAAACATTTTTTGCTTCAATTTTTTATCTGTTGAAATAGTTTGGAATTAAGAATTAATTAGATTTTTATAATTTTTCTTCAATAAGTTCTCAGCATATTTCTCTTAAAGAACAATCTTACACAATACAATTAAAAGAATATATAAACGTTGCAGTGATACCATTTGTGATTCCGCTCAATTTCTTTTTTTCTATAAAAAAACAGTTTGAAGAATAATTTTAAATGTAAACTCCAACTGAACTTTTCTTTCTTCAAGTTATTAATTTTTATTCCTAAATGTTAGAAATAAAATTAATACATTTGTGTGTGTGTATGTGTTTGACGGTTATAGCTACTTATTTTTTTTAAAAAAATTGTTCTAAAAAATTTAAAAAAAAAGAATGAAGAATTAAACCTAAAATATTATCATGCTCCAATTAAAGCCTCATATTCTAACCCCGCTCCTGCGTCCGGATTAAATACATTCTCTGCCTCATTTCACAGTGGGCGTATGCCGTACGATAGTTCCCTATTTTTGGCGAGATTCTCTTCCTGTAGCAACCCAACCTTTCGTGAAGGCTTTAATGGTCATCCTCTGCCGATTTCACTCGATTGCTTCTTACTCTTTGCTAAAAAATGGAACCAAGTATTTGTCATTTTCATGTTGTCAATTGGTTCTTTCCTATTTCATATTAAAATAAGCCGGAGCACCTATACAATAAAAAAAAAAAAAATGAAAATCTTTATTTAAGCTGATATGAAAATAAGTTTTTAACAATTTTTATATTTTCATAATTAACATTTTTCTGTATATAATTATTTACCTGCAAAAAAAAAGTTTAATTCAAAAAATAATTTTATCATTTCCAACATAATGTATTTACTTATATTATTTTATATTCTTAGCCTTTTGTGGTTATAGAATATTTGTACATTTATTATTATTATGATAAGTTTTGAAATACCATACAGCTCTCGAATTTGCTTCATTTGTTCGCCTAAAAAGCTGTAAAAATTATAGTTACCTCTTGAAAATAAATCATTCTCCAAAATCTTACACATTAGGTTATTAACTTCCCTTATCTTCCTTCCACTTTTCTAATATTTTATTTTTAAATTATTACTTTTAAATAACAGTGTAAGCTTTAGTGGCGTAGTGTTGACAAATGCCAAAAAGAAATGTCGCATCTTCAGCATTTTCAGAATAAATAACATGTTTTGTTTCACGCTTAGAATTAGATTAAATCAATTCCTATACAAAAATTTAGTACCTTTTATAGGGAGTCAGTCCCTGATGGGGTTTTGAGTAAAAAAAATTTTAGATTCATATACAATTTTTTTTTTTTTTACTTCAAAATGCCTATATATATAAGATAGGATAAGTATAGGAGATACGACATTTTTAATATATGTTAAAAGATAGTTGTTTTTTAGAATTCACATAAATTATTCATATTCATTTGCCTAAAGAAAAATATTTAATTTAAGGTAGTAATCGCATAATTAATAATATTGTAAACGCACACATCCTTGAGGATGACCTTGAATTTCCCAGTCTACCAAGAATAAAAAATGTAATTAGAGCAAGTTTCTATAAATAGTAATCAATTTGAATTTTGTCAGATTAGTATTTACAGAAAACAGAGGAGTTTTAGAAAAGTAGATGCCGAAAAGGACGTAAATTTCTTTGACAACCCGACTTGTGGAATGTCTATTTGGGCGGATGGGAATTTATATTTATTGAATATGCATCTCTGAGTGATATTTTTAGAAACATTTTTGAATTAAGTCGTAATTTTGAGAAATTTTTAAGTGTTTACGGAATAACTTCCAAAGACATCACAGCACAAAATGATCCTTACAACGTTTGAAAAGTGAAAAAATTCCGTATTTAATTAAATTGATTTAATACTTGCCAATATTTCCCTGAATTTAGGCAATTTTTTAAAAACACTTTTTGTTTAATTTTTTTATTTGTTTAAACAATTTTAAATTAAAAATTGATCTCACTTTTTGAAGATATTTTGCACAAATTCTGAGCATACTTTTCAGAAAGAACATTTTTATAAATACCGCTTAAAAAGTACAAAATTTGCTGTGATAGCATTTGTAATTTCTTACAATTCTTTTTTTTTTTTTTTTCTATACACAACTAAATTTCGAAGGATATTTTTAAACTTAAACTCCAAAAGAACGTTTCATTCTTCTAGTTATTAATTTTTACTCAAAAAAGATAGAAATAAAATTTAATGCATTTTTTGGTGTGTATTTGTTTGTTCTCGCTGATATTTTTGTTAAATCTAAAAATAAAATTGAAAAACAAGAATTAAACCTAAAATATTATCATGTTCCAGTTATAGGTTTCATTCCTCCACCCCACCAACATTGTCTGGTTTAAATTTCTTCCCCGTCGCAATTTGAAGCGGGCATTTGGTGTGGGATGGTTCCCATTGTTGGCAAGATTCACTTATTGTTATAACCCTACCTGGCGTCAAATTAAATTAATTTAATAGGTATGAAATTTTTCGCACATTCTGCCAATTTTTTTCAAAAAATATTTTTTGCTGAATTTAATCTTTTGCTTTCTGCTTATCTCTTGAAACATTTTAGAATTAAAAATAAATCAGCATTTAAGAATTTTTCTTCAATAAGATATGGGCATATTTTTCATTAAAAACATTGTTATGTAACGAAAAATTTAAAAAATATAAACGTTGCTGTGAAATCATTTGCAATTTCGTGCAATTTTTTTTCTCTAAATTCAAAGTAAATTTTTTGAAGAAGACTGTATAAATTGTCTCTCTTCTAGTTATTGAATTTTTGTTCATAAAAAGTAAATATACATTAAAATATAGTATTTCTTGCTTTTGTGTGTGTGTATTTGACGGTTATCGATGCTGCATATTTTAAAGTAAATTATAAAAATGAAATTAAAAAAAAAAGATTTTTGAGTTAAACCTAAAATATTATCATGATCCAGTTAAAGGCTTCATTCCCCCCCCCCTAGCGTTAAGTTGAATATAATACCTTTCCTACTGCTTTTCAAAGTGGGCGGTGGGGTGGGATGGTTTTCTATTGTTGGCGAGATTCGCTTCCTATAGCAACCCTACCTGACCCGAAATCTTTTAGTGGTCACTGTCTATAACTTTCATTTGTTTTCTCCTTACACTTGGATATACTCGTACGAAGTTTTTGCCTCTTTATGTTAGCTCATAGTAATATCATATAATATAAGAAAGGTATCATTTTAATCTGAAAGGTAAGCTTTTTTATGTTATTATTACAATGTTTGTTTCATATAGAGAATAAAGATAAAATATTCATATAAGGGTATTTTTTGGTTATAGTTTAGAATAATTTATAAAATTCTAAATATATTTATGGCCCAATATCTCAAATAGTATATGAAGAATTTCACATTTCTTTTCTATGTAAAATTTTGGAAAAATTTATTTATTCATATCAGAAAGTTTTCACACACTTTTTTTTTTAAATTCAAATTCTTTTGTGTGCATAAAAAGGAAATTTTTTAATCTACTTTGCAACGAAAGATTCTATTATATTTATAAAATGGCGATCAGCGTGCTTTAAACGAATTTTGCTTGCACTTAATATCGATTAAATCTTTTATGTGCAATCTATTTCAATAGATTTATATTTGTTCTTTTTTTGTGTTTACGATTATTTCATTTTTTACATTCTGATATCATTTTGAATGCATGTTTGCAGAAAAAGGAAGCTTAATTACTTTTGTTTCTGCATATATTTTTCATTTTATGTCAATTTTCGTTGACGGAATTTTGGCATCATTCATGTTGCCTGTTGCGTATTTTTTCATGTGATAGGATTGAACTTTTGTTTTTGTGCAGCATCTTATATGTTTGCCCCTCCATTAATTCTAGTACAATCTTTTCATTGATGTTTAGTTTTTGCATTGATATTTTACTTGCTATTTTTTGTTCTGCCTCTGACTCGTCATCGAATGAAATTAAAATATAAGAAATACTACAGCCTTATGACCCTGTATTTTGTATTTATTGATATAAAGTTTAATTTTAAAAATATATTAGCTTTTATTTTACTTCTTTTTGCACGATTATAATTTTATCTATGTATTTAATAGAGTTTGAGAAGATTTGTTGATTTCAAATAAATTTCGATGCGCAGTTTTCATATTTCTGATAAGCTAAAATTTATTTAAATAGCTAATCTATAAAATTTATTAATTTTTACATTTGATTTAATTAATTTAATAGTTTTGAATTAATTTTATTTTGATATTTCATCTTATCACTTTAGAAATTTTCACTCATTTTTATTTAATCGAACTTGATTATTAGGTATAAAGACAGAATTATTTTATTGATCTTCTAATTCTTTATGTGCTAAAATTTTGAAAATTTTAGCAATTGTGTGCTTTGGGTAACAAAATAATATATCATTATTTTTTACTTATTTATTAATTAATCAATAAACGTTATCAAGTAATGTTTCCATATTGTTTCTGTGCGACGTAGCATTCGGTTTCCTGGAGTGTTAATTGAACATGATCATTCCGAGAAGAGAAGATAAAAAATTATTTATTTATTTGTTTTAATGTTTCGGGAAATATTAGTTTCAAAATAAGCAAGGCAATAAATATAAAAAAATTAAAATCGTGATATTCCGTAGAACGATGAAATTTATGTATGATGCATAGAATTAAATGACGCATTTCATTTCGTGAAGTACCGATTTCCGAAATTCTTAATTCTTGATAATTGTTAATCCACTGCTTCTGGAAAACAAAAGTTTGATTAGCACTAATATTCTTGTAATGTTTTTTATTGTTAAATTTATTTTCTAATCTGTATTGTTCAATTTTTATTTTTAAAAGCACTCGATGTCATTTTTTTTTTTGTAATTTTTTTTCTCTCTTTAAAATTATCCTCTTTATTTGTAAAAGTTTTTTTAATTTTTAAATTACCACTTGCTTGAAATATTTTTTGCATAGAATGTCCTCTCTAGTTATGGCCCAATAGCTAATTTCTAAACAATTTAGGTAAATAAATACTTTCATTTGAAGAACTGCTCTAAATGATAGGAATTTTACCATGACATTATCTTGTTTCAATTATTAAAAGTACTTTTTGAAAAATTAGGAAGTCTTAAGTGTAGCATAATCTTTCACTTTTATGTAATATTCATTGTCCATGATACACCAAATTTTGAATTAAAAATAATATTTAGTCTTTTACGATTCTGAAATGCGAACTTTTCTGTAACAGATATATTCAAATTTTCATATCTCTATTAGTTTTAAATGCATTAGAGTGGAGCTTGCCGCATTTCAATTGTTAGTATCTCAAGAATATTTTATTATGTGCAAGCCGCCTCTGTCGACTAACTGGTTTGCTGGGAAAGATAAAAAGTTTCAGTTTCAAATAAATTTCATATACCTGTTCTTAATAGATTCATGAGCAAAATATTTTTAAAATTCCAATTTTTATAGTCGTATAACTCAATATAATTTTAGAAGTTTTACATCACTCAGTTCATGGTACAAAACATTCAGTTCATTGTTGTTCATTTTCCAAATTGTCTGCCGCAAATCGTTTTATTTGAATTTTGAATTAGAAACAGAAGTGATTAAATTTTCAACTAATACAAAAAAAAATTTCTTTTGTAGAATAAAATATAATTTTTCCAAAATATGAACACAGAAATCATCATGTTTTATCTTTGACGTTCTATGTACACTATAAAATATTTCTTTGTTATTTATGAACATTTTAGAGAATTATCAAAGAAAAATTTCTCTGATTCTACTTAATATATCTCTGATTCTGAAAATTCAGTTTATTGCCTTAAGAAAGAATTTATTCAAAATAGATTATATTATTGATACTCTGTACAAACTTTAAAATTCGTTATTTGTCAGAATCTGTATCGATACAAAATACTTAAAATAAAATTCCTTTCTTTTATATTATTTTTGACCAGTAATTGTATAGACTATTATTAAAATTTTAAAAATTAAATATGGGGCCACAATTCGAAAAAATATTCTCAATATAAAAAATAATCATAAATTTTACATTAAACAATATAGAAATATTAATTTAATAATAATGAATTTTTTAAAAGGACATACAAAAAATTCCTAAAAATTACCAAGCTTCAGGTTTATTTAATTTATTTCAGACGTGTGCTGAAAATTGTAGATTTCCTGATTTAATTTTTATTTAACTTTCAATTTTAAACTTTCATTTTACTTTTTCTCAACAAGATGGCAACGCACTCTATTTATTTTTATTACATTGTTGCACATTTTTCTCCCTGGTTAATATTTTACATATTTTACAGCACGTAAACTTTGAATTTTCTACCTACAATTTTTTGGCCAGAATATAATTTCATTTTGTTTGAGAATTACGGTATGGTTCTTCCTGTATTAGACATTACTGTCACATCATCAATGTTCAAAATTCCAATATTGAATATTTGTTTCAATATTATAGAATCTCTCGATATCAAAGCACTTAAAATGGCACAGGTGTAAATGCGGGACATAAATTCTGAATTATACAGAAAGTAATTTCTAAAGTTATAGTTATATTTATGTGTTTCACTTTTCAGCGAATACACGTGTAACATCTTAGTGAATATTATTTATTTAGGTGTTGTCTGAATTTTATGCAAGTCCTCTAACTTCAACTAAAATTGAGATATTTATTTAAAATATAAGTAACTAAATTGATAAGGAAATTACTATAAATTCTTGGAATCTTATTATTTAAAATGAATAAATGATAACTCTAACAAGCACTTTTCTCATCTGGATTAAACGGTGTTCCTACGACATGTCCGCCTGCAGACGAGGCGCACTGTCTTTCCTGTCTGTTCAGTTTACCGACAGTTTATTGGTAAGATCTTACACTCTGGTGTCGCATACTTATAATAACCCTTTTCCTACCTTCTCAAAATGGTTGGTGGTTAGCCTGGTTGAAGTCAGGTAACCAGAAAAAAAAATTCACATCAAATTAAAATTTTAGCAATTTTTTTTGCTTAGTACTGCTTTTATAAAGGGAGATATCATATTATTAAGAAATTTGTAAAATCCGTCTATCATTTCTAATATATAAATATATGCGTTTTCTTTGTTCTTAAATACATATTAATTGCGTTGACTGTAATAATAATAATAATACGAATAATTATTCTTGCAGGTCAATTTTTTTCCTTTTGGTTGGTTATCGACACAAGGCTTTAACGTTCATTGGATTTCCTGGATCCTATATCACCACAAATTCTATTCTGGATACTCAGGATAGCGTTTGTTTGCACTGTAAATATTTCAGACTTTTATTTGAAGGTAAACTTATTAAATTTATGTTGTATTGTCAAAATTAAAACTTAATATTGGGTCATGCTGAATCTATTATCGGTTTGGAGCTGCAGTAAATCATGCAACCCTCAAACCAATAATTACCACTGAATATTATTGCATTGAGACAAAAGACTTTTGATAACATCAATCGGTTGATAACAATAAACATATTGGGTAAAATCGACAATATTTTTATTCCATCAAAGAAAAAGAATAAAAACATCATCTAAAATTTATTTAAAAAATAAGAATTCAAATTTCACTTATTGTAACTTGTGGACAATTATTCCTTCACGGATAGTTTACGCATTGATTGTACTTATAATGTGTTTTAGAATATGTTAAACGCGGCCACACTTAAGCTTTAAAAATTACAGACGTTTGATTCCTTTTTGGGCATTGATTGCAAGATTTTTTTTGTACAAAAAAATTACCTATCTCGAAGAGTAGCAAGAAAAAGATGTAATTAGAACATGTTTCTGTAATAGTAATCAATTTGAATTTTGTCAGATTAGTATTTCCAGAAGTCAGAGGAGTTTTAGAAAAGTGGATGTCCCAAAGGGCGTAGATTTCATTGACTCCCGACTTGTGGAATGTCCATTTGGGCGGATGGGAATTTATATTTATTAAATATGAATCTCAGAGTGATTTTTTTAAACATTTTTGAATTAAATCGGAATTATATGAAATTTTGAGTGTTTACGTAATAACTGCCTGCACAAAATGATTTTTGTAAAGTTTGAAAAGTGAAAAAATTCCGCTTTGAATGAAATTGATTTAATAGTTGCCAAATATTTCCTTTAATTTAGGCAATTTTTAAAAAATACTTTTTGTTTAATTTTTTTATTTATTTAAAAAAATTTTAATTAAAGATTGATCTGACTTTTAGAAGATTTTTTGCATAAATTCTCAGCATATTTTTCAGAAAGAACATTTCTGTATCATAATACAATTTCAATAATACAAAAGTTGCGGTGATACCATTTGCAATTTCTTACAATTTATTTTTCTATACACCAAGAAATTTCGAAGAATACTTTTGAACGTAAACACCAAAAGAACGCTTCATTCTTCTAGTTAGTAATTTTTACTCATAAAAGGTAGAAATAAAATGCATTTTTTTGTGTGTTTGATTGTTAGCTTCCCATACGACTCACCTATTGTTATACCACCCCACTCACCTCGGGGGGCTTAAATTTTTCCCCCATCGCATTTCAAAGTGGGCGGTTGGTGAGGGATGACTTCCTATTGTTGGCGAGATTCGCTTCCTGTAGTAACCCTACCTGGCCCGAAATCTTTTAGTGGTCACTGTCTATAGATTTCATTTGTTCGCTCCTTACTCTTGGATATACACGTATGAAGTATTTGAAGTTTTCATATTAGCACGTTGTGATAAAAGAAAGAAATCATTTTAATTTAAAAAGTAAGCCTTTTTATCTTATTAGTAAAATTCATTTTCATATCGAGAGTAAAGATAAAATATTCATATATTGTTTTTCCCTGTTATATTTTAGAATAATTTATAAAATTCGAAATATTTTTATTATCTAAAATCTCAAAAATGCTGAGCAGAATTTCTTAATGTTTCTTTTTTGTGTAAAGTTTTGTTTTTTATTCATATAAGGAAATATTCAAACATTTTAGTTTAATTCAAATTGTATTTTGTGTATAAATTTGGAATTTTGTTTATCAACATTTCATCTGACTCTTAATGTGTTAGAATTTTTAAAATTTCTGCAAATTTGCATTTTTGATGACAAAGTAATATTTATTATTTTCATTTGTTTGTTAAATAATCAATATATTTCATTGCAAATTACTTTCGTAATCGAACGATTTGGAAATTGGATTTGAAGATTTCATTATATTTATAAAATGGCGATCCGCGTGCTTTGAAAGAATATTGCTTGCCCTTGTTTTCAATTAAATTTTTTATGTAGAACGCTTTATTCAAAATCTTGGCAGGCATTTTATTTCAATCGTTTCATGCCAGTTATTTTTATTATATTCACAATTGTTTCCTTTTTACATTATCAAGGCATTTAAAATAGATCTCTGCATAAAACTGAAGCCTAAAAAGTTTTTTTTCTGCTTTTATTTTTCCTTTTAGGCCAATTTTCTTTGACGTAATTTTTGCATCATTCATGTTTACTGTTGGGTATTATTACCTATGTTAAGGTTGGGCATTTGTTTTTGAACACCAACTTATATTTTTGCCCTTGCAGTAATTTTAGTACTTTCTCTTCATTGATGTTCAGTTTTTGCATTGATATTTTACTTGCTACTTTCTGTTCTGCCTTTGATTGGTTATCGAGTGAAATCAAAGTTTAAGAAATACTTCAGCCTTTGACCCTTTATATTTGTGTATATTTATATAAAGTTTAATGTTCAAAAATTTTTTTTTTTTTTTTTTTTTTTTTTTGTACAATTAAAGTTTTCTCTATGTATTGAATATAGTTTCAGACGATTTATTGGTTTCAAATAAATTTATATGCTCAGTGTTGATATTTCTAATTAGTTATAAATATTTTACTTAGCTAATCCATTAAATTTATTAATTTTTACATTTCAATTAATTAATTGAATAATATTGAATTAGTTTAATGTTGATATTTCATTTTATCAAATAAGTAATGTTAACACATTTTTATTTAATCTAACTTGATTATTATGCATAAAAACAGCATTTATGCATAATTATTCATCGATCTGCATCCAACTCCAGATCCACTAAAAGTTTGAAAATTTGTGCAATTTTAAGATTTGGATAATAAAATAATATTTCCTTATTTTTTACTTAATTATTCATTAATCAGTAAACTTTATTAATTAATGCATCTGTCACATCCGTTCCCAGGCAGTAGGTCTCTTCTTATCATGATAAGATGTGTGGAAAGGGATAATTAAATGTGATATATTTACATATATTATTTATTTTAGAGCACGTGATGAATCACTTATTTAAGAACTTCTTTAATATTTATAATTTACCACCTTGAAGTGCCCACCAGTCGATAGGAAAGGATATTGGTTGTGTTTAATTTTAGTTAAAATTCTTATACATTTCTTAATGTTTAAAATTTCCTGCAGAAAATATTATCAAGCATCAAATTGTAATAGGAATTAAATAGCAATTATTCTTCAATCTCTCTCCTTTATCATTCATTGTACACATGAACCTGCCTTGTGAGATTTTCCTCATTTTTATAGTACCATTAAAAGCTTATTGTCAGTGTCATTTCGAAATGAAATTCGTCTTTTACGTTAGTGTAATTTCACTTTATAATTCCTCTTGTATATAACGCAGAGTTTGTTTGTTTTTTAAAGCTTTCAAGTATATCAAATTCAAGCTATTTTTATTTTTTTGGATTTAGTTATGTCTTTTTGGTTATTTCCAGTGCTTTAAAAACTGTAACGTTTAATTTAGAGAGTTAAATTCGGGACATATATACACTTTCGACAGTGGTAATATGTATTTCGTAAGCAGTCTGTAGAAATTTTACATAGAATTTTAATTAGCTGAAAATTAAGAGAAATTTTGATATTTTCGCTCTTTAACATCCGTAAGTATAACAGCAAAAATAATTTTTGTATAAAATGAAAATTCAAATATTTTCTTATAAAGACACCCTTCTGTGCGGTATAATTTTTCTTCTTTTTTTTAAATGAAGTTAAATAAAATTCTAACATATATAAAACTGCGTATTTTTTTGTTGGATTGGAATGGTGATCTTTTTTATTTGTTTCTATTATTATTTCATCACAGTTTCACTTTTAATTGTTAATGACCAAATTAGTAAGATTCAATTTATTTTTCTACATTCAATTGGGTTCTGCAAGAGACTTACTTTGAATAACATTTTTGAAATTTCATTCTATTTGTAATTAAAGTTTTACTTCAGAATTAAGCAAAATTGACAATTTTTGAAAAGGCATTCATTTTTAAACAGTGCTGATTTACTTGATAGTGAAATTTGATGCATAAAAATGCATTTGATGCATGCTAGAAAAACAGGGAAATGTATTGTACATTGAGCAAAACTATATAAAGCTTCTAAAATAGTATAAATTTTGTATCAATCAAAATTTCAAATATATTAATCTGACCAAGGCATTAGGAACACTTTGCACAAAATATTTAATTGAAATTTTTACTAGTAATTAATTATAGCAATCCAACTGGTCACCAAAGCGACGTGTGTTTAATATCTGAAGAGATATAATTAATATTCTGTTGTTTTTACTCTACCATCTTTCTTCTAATTCT
This sequence comes from Argiope bruennichi, assembly GCF_947563725.1. Taxonomy (NCBI): domain Eukaryota; kingdom Metazoa; phylum Arthropoda; class Arachnida; order Araneae; family Araneidae; genus Argiope; species Argiope bruennichi. The sequence goes on along the minus strand of NC_079153.1, from coordinate 76,129,046 downwards.
TATTATTGAAAGACAAATAAGCAAAGACAGGTGCTGAAGCGAGCTTCACTTAGCAGTAAAAAAGACAAAAGTTAAAATTGTGATATTATTTCGATGATGAATTTTATCGGTGATACACACATATTTATAATTATATGCTTCTTTATATGGCAACAAAGGTATAGAGAATCTATCGAAATATGAACTATATTAATTTGACTATGACATTAAGAATATGTTACATAAAATATTCAATTCAAATTTTCAGTATTCGATTGTGCTAAAGAACCAACTGGTAATCAAAAATGGCTGGTCTTTCATATCTGTAGATATTTAAAAGATAGTCCATTGCGTTTTATCCATCTTTCGTCTAATTATCTTTAATGAAAAAAAAAAGCAAAAACATGTTGCTATTAAGAGATTCACAATATGTATGTCATTAAATATTACAAAACTTAAAATCGTGATATAATTGCGATAGGGAATTTTATAGGTGATACACACTGATGCGTAATTAAATGCTTGTTTATATAGGAAAAGTGGTGCAGAGAAGGTGGGAGTGAGAGAAATAGATTTCCCAGACACAAATCTCAGGAAAAAATATTCATAATAACGTTGCAATGTTGAAAGTTGAGTTTGAATGTCGTTATTTATAGAAAAATATTTTTAGAGTAAATGATACATACTTTTATGTTTGAGTCGAAATTCTTAATTCTGGTTAATTGTGAATCCATTTCTTTTTGGAAATTTTTTTTTCAAACACACATTTGATTAGCAAGTGTTCAGGGGCCTCACTTGCCCTCAGAAGCTACTGCACCCCTGTTTGTATGATTTCAATGACTTCGTTTGAATTGGTGTTCAATCCAAGGGGGAGAAGCAACACCACCAACAACAATGTTTCTGCGTGTTAATTTTATTTTCTTATTTATAATTAACTGAATCTTTTTAAGAGCATTCAATTTCATTTTAGCCTCATTTTGTACAATAAAAATTATGCTGCCATATGAAAGTTTTTTGAATTTTTAAATTACCATTTGTTTTAAAGGTTTTATATTTAGAATGTGCTCTCTAATGATGGTCCAATAGCTAATTTCTAAATTATTTGAGGTAAATAAGTCATTTCGCTTTAAGAACTACTCTAAATGATGTCAAAATATAATATATTATCTCGTTAGAATAATTAAAATTACTTTTGAAAATAAATGAAGTCTTTAGTATTACAGAATCATTCAGTTTTATTAAAAATATTCATGGTCCTTATTATTCAAGCTTTTAAATTTAAAAAAAAATCAATTTCTTTGTAATCTAATGAATATGTTCACAGTTCTGAAATAAAAATATTCAATTTTTCTTATTTCGATTAGTTTTAAATGTATAGGAGTGGATATTGATTCGTTTTAAATGTCAGAATCTCAAGAATAATTTATTAAGTACAAGCCATCTCTGGTGACTAATTGGTTTGCTGGGATTAAGGGTCTCTAAAAGTTTTCAATTCAATATTTTATGTAACCTGATCTTAATAAATTCCTCAGCAAAATATTTTTGCGCTTCATATTTTGATTTTCATATAACTCATACTATGTTAGATTTTTAATATCATTCGGTTAATTGTGCTATGCAATTATGTGCATCTGTTAATTGTTCCTATATTTTCGGTCAAAACTGCGTTTATTTAAACTTTTAATTCAAAAAATATGATTAATTTTTCAATTAATACAATCAATAATTTGAAGAACCAAACATTTTTCTCAAAAGTATGAAAACAGATTATACAGTGGTTTTGCTTTGAAATCGTGTGCACATTACAGAACCTTTTTTTATTATCTATGCAACATCTTAGAGAATTATTCCAGAAATTTGTCTCTGTATCGACTGAATATATATCAGTCTATAATAATTACACATGCAGTAATAATAATATACATTATTTTTTTTCAGATCGATTTCGCCCCTTTTTGCTGGTAAACGGCGAAATGTTTTGACGTTCTTCGGTTTATTTGGAAGCTACATCATCGTAAAATTAATTCTGGGCGCCAAGAGCAGCATTGGTCTGAATTGTAAGTCTGCAATTTTTACTTGAAGGTATACTTGTTCAATGTATGTTGTGTTGTACGAATGAAAACATAAAATTAGGTTGTGCTAAATCTAGTATGGATTTGAAGCTTTAATAAAACCTGAAGTCTTCAAAACAGTAGTTAAAATTTAATATGACAGTATTAAGACATAAGACTTTCCATAGCATCAATCGATTGGTAATGATAAAGGTTTTAAATGAAATAAACAATATTTTAATTCCATCAAAGAAAAAAATACTTTTAACAGATAGTTTACGTGCTGATTGTATACTTGTGCTATTTTTTTAATGTGTTAAACGACGCTGCACGTCATGTTTGAATCTAGCGTGATCGATCCTCAGACGAGTTAAAAATGTGTCATGATTTGGATAATTTAAAGGCCAATTTTCTACATTAGGCTTACAATTATGAAGTTTTTTAGGGTTTCAGAATCTCATTGAGTTTTCCAGTCGATGTAAAGATAGCGTTTTACCTGTTTCTTCAAATCGCAAGCAGGTATAGGTATTTCTAAAAGACGAGTTGCGGATTTGGCACTTTTCTCAGCCTGTTCATTCCCACATGTTCCCACATGGGATGGTATCCGGCAGAATAAAACTGAAAGGCCTAGTGAGATAATCTTATAAAATAAATCCTACATATATTTGAATTAGTATGATTTTAAAGACTAAAATCCTGAAAGTATCAATATAAACAATATAGTTTCTACTTCGTAATATGGATGACTAGGAAGAGACTGATTTCTAAAACAATAATGTAAAGAAAGTATTTGCGTTCTAAGGTGTAAATCTGGTTCATAACACTCAACTTATAATCTTTTAATTGGAGAGGTGCGGCAAGCTCCAGAACGTATTCTGAGCACATCACGTTGAACAAGGTCAATTTATTTCAGTATCCTTTTTCTAGCTCAGTCATTGATTACGCACCCATAATCTATTTTCGAAAGGATGGTAGCTCTATAAATCCTCAGGATTGAAGTTTTTTCAGCTCCCCAAAATCTATCAGAGTGAACTTTCAAGATATTTAGAGACCTCTCCCATTTTTTTCGTAAAAACGTTAGGTGGAATTAAAACGTCAGCTTTTTGTCGAAAGTGATTCCTAAGAAAAAATTCACTGAGAAAAGGAATTTTTGACCATATAATTCTAGGATCTCGGTGAAGATTTCTCTTCCGACAAAAATGCATTCCTGCTGTTTTTGCTGTTTGAGAAAGTGAAAACAATTATTTTGAAAATTGTTTAATTTTGTTCACTGCCATTTGCAGTTGTACCTCTATAAAACACATGTGGTTTCCCATACAAGAAATGTGTAGATCGTCTACATAAAGATATCCTTTGTCATATTTAGGTAGCTGGCTTAAAACATTATCAATTTTTATAGTGAAAAGTGGGACACTTAAAACAGAGCCCTGTGGGACACTTTCTTGAATAAAATTATCAGAAAATTCATGTCCTAGTTTAACTTTAAATTCTCTTAATCGTAAAAAAAATTTCAATAAAAATTGGCAAGTTTTCTCGTAGATAAAAGTCGTAGAGATCTTTCTGGAAGCCATTAGGTATTGCAATATTGGACCAAAAGTTCAATACCAGTATTCGGTATTTTTTAGACCTTAATATCAGAAAAAAAGGTTTTAATACCGGTAGTAGAAATTTTAGAAAAAGAAAGAAAACACAAGTGTTTATCTGTTTTATTTGCCAGTTTTATTAGAGAGCGTAAATATCACAAAAAATAATTAGTAACCTATAAATTATAACAGTATATAAAGAATCACAAAAATTAAAGGAACATCTTATTTATTTAAATCACAAAAAAGTGTAAATATCACTATTCAATCTGTGGTACTATTACAAATTTTTGAAATGTGATTTTAAAAAAATAATGCATCAATTGTACTGTCATTAAGCCTGGAACGTAATTTTGTACTAACGCTCTTTCGGCATCTAGTATAGTTGGTGGTACTGTTAGCAATGCGCGATATACTTTTTCCAAGTATTTACCTTTAAATCCCTCATCTTCAAATAAATCCATTTCTCGTCGGATGGTTTGGGATATATCTGATTTCTGTATTGTATTTTGGTTTGTTGAAAGTTTTTTTTATTTATCGCTAAATCTAATTTTTGTTCAAGAGACAATTCCTTTTCACTATCGACATTAATGTCATCATAATCTTCTGTGTCATGTACCGAATTCTTCTGAATGTGGATAGGTTTGTCGGTAAAACATTTTAATATTATTTACTATAAACTTGATAAGATTTGAATTGGTTAGGCTCTTTTTTTCTTTTTCATTTTAATTTTTAAAAGCATAATAATCTTGTAAATTCTGTAAGACAATTTCATTTATTTTTCATAATTTAATGTTTATGTCCCTCATATTAAATAAAAATTGCTCTGAAATATTTTAATGTGCTTGAGTACTTTTTTCATCTGTATTACTAATTATCTGTAATGTTTACGTCTTATAAAAATTCCTTCGAAATTCGATTAAAGAATCGCAACAAGTTTTTCTGCTATACGTAAGTTAAATGCTGGATCATTGCATATCTGATGTTATCTGGAATAGAAGATTTATGAACATTTGATAAAGCAAACTGAAGTTCTTCATATGTAAAATAACTATTGTAGTGTAATTCAGCATGGGATATAAAAATCAATTTGTTGTTCTCGGATAGATTTTTGAAATTTAAAAATTATGGATTATAATTTTTACTGGAGGATGTATTTTCTAAAGTAGAAGTTATTGTATTTGCCATGCCTTTTAAAGATGTTATAATCTGATTACTAATATTTAATATTGACACATTATTAGTGAAAGGAATGCCTGCAGCTTTTTGTATTTTTGCCAAAGTTCCTGGCTTGAAATAGAAGGTTTTAAGGTGATAACAAATTTTTGCCACGACATTCTACGACTGCATCTTTGAATACGTCAAGACTCTGCTTTAGCTCTTTGTATGTAAATAATTTTCAGATGTGGGATATCTGCGAAAGACATCCCTTGCTTTTCTTTTGGGCTTGTTGACACTCACTATTCCACCATGGTTTACTTTGCTTCCTCCGATTGTATTTATTTAGTCCGCAGGATGGATGCATTTGCAGCATGGATAATAGTTTGGGTAATTAAGTCAAATTTTTAATATAATTTTATTAATTTTTGAAAGATTAGAGAATGTATTCCACTCAGCTGCTATGAATATGTATCTAGATGGCTGATAATAATTATGACGGTTATGTCTATTATTAGTTATAATTAAAGAAAAATTGTAATTATTGTGGAGATACTTGTCTACTGTCAGATTAAGAAACGGTAAGATTGAGAAAAAAAGGGTTGGTTGTCTGGAAGGATTTTGTAGGCTGGTGGAAATATATCATTTCGTGTATATTTAGAAGGCATAGATTGAGATCCTGTAAAAGTTTTTCTACCTGTAAACCTCTTCCATTGGTGTCAGAATTTTCCCAAATGAGACTATGGCATTAAAATCTCATCTAATTTAATCAAATCTAATCTAAAATCATTAAATTAAGACAGCAATAACCTGTAAATTTACGCTGAAATTCAATGGAGGTAATGGGAAAAAACACACACAGGAGAAACACAGCATTGTTTCTTAGAAGATACCGATTCGTCTGAGTAACTAAGGGACATTTCTTCATAAAAACGGTGAACACTGAAGACAGGATCACTGTCCGAGTCTTCCTCTTTAGTTTTTTTCTGTTCTTTTAAGAAGTCTTCCTGTATTAAGGAATGTTTGAGTGAATACTTCGTTTGGGCTCTATGCTCCATTAAAATTCAAGCACGTTTATTGGCTTTTGTATTTTTAGCTTCCTTTATTTGGGGTCAGATATTTTGTTGGTTTTCTTATTCTCAACTTTATGCTTGGTGTATGGTTTAAATTTCCCAGTTTCAATGAATGAACAAGAATTTTTGAGTGGATAATTCTTAGCTAATGGTTTTTATTTAGATAATGAAGGCGGGGGGGGGGGATATTTTAGTAACTTTTTCGTCAGTCAATGTACTTGAGGAAGTTACTGATTTCATTGCATTGCTATAAGAAAGTGGTCTTTGTTGAGGTGTCAACAGCTTTTCAGCTTCCAAGTATGGTAAGTTTTTCTTTATTTTAAGTTCTTTAAGTTCTTGAATTTTCTTTTCTAACTTCCATTGTGGACAGTCTCGGGAGTTGGATTGATGTGATTTTTTACAGTTTATACATTGAGGGTCTTCTGTGCAATCATTAGCTTGATGGACAGCAGGTGCACATCTAAAACAGGTCTATGTCCCTCTACAAGCTATCTTGGAATGACCGAAACGTTGATAATTATAGCATCTGGTAGGATTAGGTATATAAGGACATACTTTGCAGTTTAAGTAGCCTGCTTTTATGCTGGATGGTAATTTTGTTGTATTGAAAGTTAAGATAATACTTTTAATGGGAGCCAAGACATTTCCTTTTTTCATGAAATTGCGTTTCACTAAAATTACACCTTGGCTGGCAAGGCCATCAAGATTTTCACTTTCAATTGATTTCAAGAGTTTCTTTTCTGATATAATACCACTCCAGAAATTAAGTGTTCAGTGAAATGTTACAAAAAGGGAATAATTTAAAATGATTTGTCTTGCAAAAAGGATTTGGTTTGAAGAGCAGAATTAGTTTCGATTAGTAAGTTTTACTAACCGAATTTTTTTACTGACTTTGGACTACCGCCAATGCTTTTCAAAGTTTTCTCAACGACATAAAGGGATAATTCAGATAGCTTTCCATAAGGAAATGGCGAGAATAATGAAGCGAGCAGTTTCAAACAACGGTTCAGTGTCGGAAGAAAGAAAACCCAAAAGCCAGATAAAAATTCGGGCCCCGACGCATCACCAACCATGGAGCCCAACAAGGCAGGGCTGCCACCGGCTCGAGCCATTTCCAGCTCGACGCTTACCATAGTGCTAGTCAGGGCCTATACCCTAAAGTTACCTCCAAGAACACTGACCGACCCTTAAAGTCAAGCCCCAGAGAGTGACCCCTTCGCTTGATCATTGGCATTTAGGATACCAGCCGAATTGATACACTGGAGACAAATAGTACACCACCAAACAGAACGGCAACAGCTTCTCACGGAAAATTCCCTCTTTTGCCCCTCCAGTGATGGAAAAATCAAGCAAGCAACAGAAGGCCTAGGGGAGAGTAAACATAAAGGGAGTATAAATCCCTGTGAACCTCGGGATTAGGACTCACCGATAGTAGGTGAGTCCCTGAAGGGATGACTCATTAGAAATATTATCATTATATTCAAATGATTTTTATTTAGATCCTACATTATTTAAAATGAGTGTTACATATAATTAAGCTAATTATCAAATGAAAGGTTATTCTACTTAAAGCAAATAAATGCTTGACGTGAAATAATCTTCTTTGGATACTAAGCGAATAGATGATTTTTAGATTATTGATAGACTTTCAAAGCAAAATAGTTACTCTAAAAACAAACCAAAATCGAAAATAAAAAAAATATTTATCTCATTAAAGAATGTTTTATATCATAATAATCAAAATGAATTTTTATATCAAATTTTTTAATCGTAAAAAAATAATTAATCAACAATATCATGAAACAATAAAATTTTGCCTCACATTAAAAATATTTTAAAATTTTATGAAAAAAAATATAAAAATTGTGAAATTTTAAGAAAATGCAATGTTAGCTCGCCTCAAATAAACATTTCAAAAATGATTTCTTGATTTTGATGTATCTTTAAGTATCAGGGCCTCCCTAAATTTACAATAAAGAAAAACACATTACTTTCCATTTATTTCTTGTCTGACCATATCTCTGTAAATCGATACTTCAAAACCGCTATGAACTAGATGGGTGAAATTGGGTAACATTGGGTAATTGGTAATTAACATTTACATTATAGGAGTAGATTTCAATCAATTATTGAATTGAATCCATTCAGAGGAAATGACTGCATAGAAATTGTGACTATGACTGCCCGTAGCAAAGTTAACATAGTAGTATATGTGTTTCACATCTAAATTACAGATATCCGACAAATGTGGAACTGAATGCGTCAAATAGACTGTCTTTCGGCCTTACTTTTACAAACATGTAAACGCAGTAATTCAAAAACGCAATGACTTACATATTTGAAATTCGTGACTACAGTTGCAGTTCTATGTCATATATGGTTGGAAGTAATGCGTCTGAAGGGTTGGTTCCGGGCGCTATTAACTGCATACCATGGATTAATCCTCAAAAAAATGTCCAAAGTTAAAACAATAGATATAGTAAAAATACATTAGATCAAATAATCAATGTCATAGATCAATATTTCATTGATTTTATTTTGCAAAGCCAAGCAAGGCATTTCTTCGTTGACTTAAAAACTTTAACACAATTTATTCGGTTGAATGAATAGCACCGTTATTACAATACAAGAAAAAAAAAATTTCGGGGAACATCTGGTTTAATTTTTTTTTTTTTAAATTTTAAAGATTTTATTTCCTTTGATAAATTCTGCACAGTGAAATATTTTCTCTCACCAAATTCAAAATAATAATTTTTGTAAGATGACAGCAATCCCTTATTTTGGTTTCGAAATCTAATTCTCATATTATAAGATCCATTTTAGTATTAAAATTATTCGCGTTTTTTATTCTTTTAAGCATTTAAACTAAGAAATAAAAGACAAGAAATTTTTACTCCACAATACGGTAATTGAGAATTTTTGGCAATTAGCTCTTTTCAATTATACTTTCGACGTTTTTCTTACTGCCCAATTACTGTTCGCTTTAGTATTCTGAGACGACCACTTTTCAACGATTCTATCTTATTATTGGGAGAGACGCGAACGGATGAACATTTCTGGAATTCTTCGTCATTTTGCCTTACTTTTCGACTTATTAGTTACTTTTTTATTCATTTTTTTTTTACCTGTATGTGAGTATCGTGTCGTTTCTGACAGCATTAATTTAATACATTATGCGAGTAATCCGAGTTTACTTTATTGTTAAATGTAAACAGCCCTCCTCTCATCTTTCCACTCACCACTATTTTGACGAATTACACCCATTCGAACGCATGCGCCAAAGAGCGGAGTGTTTTAGAATATGTTGGCAAACAATAATATGATTTATTTGTCGATAAAAATATAGCAAATGTTAGAATTGTACGAATTATGCAAAAAATTTATACAAATAAATGTTTAAGATAACTGTTAGATATAAAAAAATAGAAGAGATAAGATAAAATAGAGATAGGATAGAATAAAGTAATGCAACATTTTATTTTAACTTTTTCCGTATGAAGAGTCAATGAATTTCACATTTATCTGAGATATCTGTTTTTGCTTTAATTTTTTTTCATTCTTTCATAAAAAAGAAAATTTTATTTTTGGCATTTTATGTTTACTATTGTCCACGTAGATAGTGACAAGCGCATAACCTTGATGTTTTATCTGCAATTCGAAATTCTTCTAACAATTCAGCTTTAAAATAACTTTTGTATTCCTTATTAATTTTCTAAAATTTTATTTCTTTCCAGGTTCAACAGAATCACTGCGGTAGAGCAAGATACAAGAAAAAGCAATCACCCTTTTTACGAGAGTGTTTCAAGATCTATTTGAAAATGACAGAATCTGGTGAAGATTCCAGAATTGTAAAGCCTTTGAAGCCATCACTTTTCCACATGTGCTTGTCAAAAGTTGCTTTTCTATTATACAATGAGTTTGGTTATGAAATTTTGAAAAAGGTGCTTTCGGAAATGAAATCACAAAACTTATCAGAACCTGAAAAACACGATATAAGAAATTTTTCGGTTTTGAGTAAGCGAGTTCAAGAAAAATTGCTCCTTATACCGACAAATTTACGAAAAGTGGTATTGGAAGGAGTGAAAAGAGTGCAGCAAGAAATCAGGAGATGGATAGTTCGCCACGAAAAAAAGGATCAATATTGTTACTATCCAAAATGCACTATCTTCTGGAGATCAGATGGAACTATAGATCGACTGAAAACGGCTCAAGGAATCGTTTGTAATGAAAATATCGATATTGCCGCTCGGTTTGAAATAGCTTGCATGTATAGTTTGGTAAACAGTGTGCAAACGTTGTGGTCAGTATTGGAGGCAAATGGTGAAGCCGATCAGTTTAAGAAGCCTTGCACTGACAGACATTGCAATGTTATAGTGCACATTTGGGTTTCATGGCTGCTCCAAGAAGAGCGTAGTGATTGGACTGAAGCCGTGCATCAAGATCTCAGCTTGGCAGGATTTCAGTATTTCGTTAAACCAAGGTTCAGTGCTTTATTTCGTGAACTGAAGCCTGCACAAAGGAGCAAATTTTATAAATATTTGAAGTTTTGTGATGCAGATGATTTACGCTTTTGTCTGTACGCAGTCTCGGCTAAAGAGCAAAAAGAAATAATGAAGCTTTTTGCTCGGGAAGTTCTGCTTGCCCATGCGAAATGGCCGCTGAGAGATGCTTTTCTTGAAATTGCAGACAAATCGTGGGAGTTTTTAAATCCTCTTTCTTTTATAGATGTGCTAGGACGTCTTTTGGAATTCAAGAATTGTTCAGATGTCGATTATAAATATCTTGTGGAGGAGTTTTGGAACAGGAGTCCTGCTCATTTCAAGGAAGACTCTTTTACATTTGTTGAGAGAAAAACCAATCCTATTTCGAGATCATTATAATTCATTAAGAAAAAAAAAACTTTAAAATTATGTTTGGAAGTTATGAAAACATTTTTTTACGTGATTGTCAGCTTTTCATACCATTAGAAAATAACAAATTTGTAAAAATATTTCTCTATTGAAATTTTGTAAGGAATCTGTCAGTATGTGTTAAAAAATAATGTGTCAGATTTAAAATATTCTCTCTGTAACAGCAATTTGAATAAAAAAAATTAAGTGAATTTTTCATAGTTTTAGTTTTTAAATCTTTCTGAACGTTATATTAAAAATGTTTCATATTTTCTTGCATTTATAATTAGTAACTACAGCCTTGTTATGGATGAAACGAATGATTTCATATTTTTTATTATTTGTTTTATTAATTGTCACAAGAATTTCATTGATAATTTGGCATTCATTTCAGATTTGTCAGCAAAATTTGAAATACCTTTAACTTTAGCTGTTTAAATAAATATAATACTTTCAATATGATTTATTATCTGATTAAAAATTTTATCATCAATATACGTTCCAAAATCTTCTATCGGCCACATCCTTATTTTTAATACGAAAGAACTCTTTGAGTAAAATATTTTAATATAATAACAATCATAAAATAAAAGAAAAAAGCTTTATATAAAATATATGGTGCATTTTTAATTTGAACTAATATTTGAATTTGGGTCAGTCAAGGATTTTAATATCTCATAGTTTCATAAAAACTTTCCAGATTATTACAAATAATTTTTAAAAATCGGCAGACACTTAATTTTTTCAATGAATTATGAATAATATTTGAAAAAATGATACAAAATTTGATTTAACATTGTGAGTAGTATTTGAAATATGTGCTTAGAGACAATTTCATCATTTAATTTTTATCTTAATCGGCCATTAAAAATGATTTATTAAGTTTTGATTGAATTCTAAAATGAAAATTTGCAAGCAATTTCCAGGGAAGCCTTTCTGAGTCTTTTTAATTTTTTGAAGTATTATGATATGGCAATTACATATCTGGTATGTTAATTTAGACAAATTTATACCTAAAATGTTTTTGTTTTTTTGAAGATTTTTATATTAATGCTGGAAAAATTGGCTATTTGAAAAAAAAAAAAAAAAAAAAAAGGAAATAGTAAGATTACTAAAAAGATTTATGATAATGTTTTATTTATAGTTTAATAGATGAGTTACTTAAATAATAGGAAAATTATTTTCTATCTCTTTTAAAGCAACGGCTTTGCCTTTCAATAATTTTGATCTAGCCCTTAATAAATAATGTAAAAATATTTAATAATTAAAAATGTTTCGTATTATTAGAAGTCAGAATAATAGTAAAAAATAATAATATTAGAGAAACAGTAATAATAATAATAAAAAAATGAAAAATGAAATCTACGATCGCAAATTTCAAGTTATCATGTCAAGACATTATTGATTTTAAAGTCTTGTCCTAATGAATTTAAGCCATTATCCAGCTCAAACCGGTTCGAAACAATCACGAGACTCCTCTATCGGTCTCTATCCCCCTCCCCTGCTCTCTCTGTATATATATATATATATATATATATATATATATATGATGAATAATGCAAAAACAATAATACTTAAATGATTTATAAATTAACAATAATAATTAAAACAAATAAGCAATTTTTATAAGCAAATAGCATCCATCGATAAATGTTCTTTGTGAAATAGAAACTTCGAAATAACTATTCCTACTCGTATTTTTTTAAATGCAAGTTTTCTTAATGCCTTTTTGCTTACATTCGTTGTACAAGCAATAATGACTTTGACTAAATTAAGGACTTAAAGAAGTGATTTAAGGACTTAATTTGCTTATTATAATTCCGGACAAAAGATATAGACGTTTTTTATTAATGTAAAGAATTCTAAAAAGCATTCCAATTATTCTGATCCAATGTACAACAAGCTATTTCAATATAAGTTTAGCTTTTTTGAGCGTTACTCAGATGAAAAGAATGGCATCTGAAACTATAACTCATTTCAAACTTCTATGTAACATTAGCCAATAAGAAATTCAAATTAAGATGAATCGGTTGGTCTTACCATCGCAATTGGAATTTCAGTTGAAATGGATCCCGGACCACACATCCAGGGTGGTTAATTCCGGTCAATTCACCACTTCCGTGTTCTTGCTCAAAAAAAAAAAAAAAATGATAAGCAGTGATTGCTGATATATAAATTGCAACTGCAATGAATCTCTTAGCATCAGGATGAAAATATAATTATTTCTAAAACATACCAAACATCGTCAAAAAAGTGAGTTTTTTCCGTTGATTATAATTTAGCATGGGATCTTAAGGACAAATAAAACGATCCATATTTTGTTATTTTGGAACAAATTCCCCAAAGCTGCATATTCAAGTTTTCTTTTCATGTATTTAGCATTTACTCGAAAAAGGATCAATGAATGGAGGCTTTTTATGTTATGATAGTTTTGAAAAATTAAATATTTCTGCCTAATTTTGATAAAATCCTTCAAAAAGGAAATTGTACATTTATCGAAATATATTATGTGAATAAGACAATTAAGAAACCTATCAAATTAGATAAAGGTAATTGTTTTTTTTATTGCAATTCAGATTTGTAATTGTCTCGACGACGAAACAATTGATTTGTAAAAAATTTTGGACCCATTTTTTTGTTAAATCAATTAAAAATTGAATAGTGTCTCTTCATTATATTAGGAAGCCGAACGCAATACTTTCTGTATTCGTCTTAATAGATTTCATTTGATTGTTTATCAGTCTCGTTTCTTTAACATTTCTCCATCTATTGTTATATTGAGAATTCACGTAATGCTCTTAAAAATAGTCAATATCACCAATTTTAGTTTTTAACCATAAGTTTTTAAGAAAATAATCGAAGAACTGTTACGATTAGACTTACCAAATTTATTTTAGAAAAACTGTTGAATGTTTGAGAGGCTTGCTGTCAGCTCTGTATCTGGCTTTATTCAATATTGATTTTTGTTCCACTTTTATGGTCACTGCCATGATATCTACTGGTTTTCTGGCAGATTGAAGTTTAGAATTTGATTTCTTTCGTCTTTGAAAGTGCCTGCCAAAATTGCTGGAAAAAATACTTTTGGAAATATGTATTAAAAAGTGTCCCGTGGAATGATTTTGAGACTTGATCATAAGTAACTGATCCTAAGCATCACCACAAGAATTCATTTTTGTAAATTTCCAAAAGAGAACGATAAGAAAGAATTGTTACTCTTATTGGAGACAAAGTATTCAAGAACATTTTAGGACCTTTTTTATAAAAATCAATGGCACTAAAGTTACACACATTAATTACAAAAATTCAAATAATAAATTTAAAGAAAATGTTTTACTATTAATTTTTAAATGTACTATTACTTTCGTGCTTTCTACTCTTGGAATGCTTAAGGGGAGGGGAGCTCTAAAGTGATTTATTAAATTCAACTTCAGCTTATAATTTAAAACTTGCAGTTCAAAATACTTTTAAGGATCACAGTACAGGCGTCTCTATAACTAGCCATAACATTATTTAAGTAATTCTTTAGGCACTAATTTCGCACAAATTACTAAAGATTACTGTTTTCACAAGCGCATTCACTATTTAATTGAAGCAAAATTCATTGTAGAACTTTAATTCTATAAGAATCTTCTAACCTTACTTTTGACAAATGCTTGGTAGAACGAAGACTAAAATGCAAAAGACAAATACTCATTAAGAAATCTTTATTTGAATTTAAACAAAAAACAATGTGCCGTTCAACTGTTTTAAAAACATTATCAAAGCTGAGTTCCTTAAACTATTTGATTCTGGTACATACTAAAAACCGCTTTATATTTTCTGCCATGTTAACTAGTTTATGAACATATTCCTGCAATTTAAAAATAATCTCTTAATTTTTTTTTCTATTTCAAATAATTTTGTTTATATGTGGAATCTTTTTTTCATCTTTTTTAACTATATCTTCGCTTGTTCATTTTTTCGACTAGATGATTTTGATATTATAAAATGTAATAAAGCGGTGCTCACTGTAAATTGTTTTTTAAAAAGAACTGAATGAGTCAGTTAATAATATAGATAATATCATAATAATAAAAGTAAATGTGAAAGGAGTGGAGGAAAAGGGACATCGAGAGAAGAATAAGCTTATTTCTACACTTAAGTATGTCAGCATGATAAAAAAAATAATAATAAAATTTCTCCAAGAAGGAAAGAATGCTAGTCGAAAAAAAGTAAATATATAAAGGAATTATCTGAACTGACAAGATAATACCTTTTAGATACTAAAGAAAGATATTACACCTAAATCACGAAAGATTTATTACTCAATGTTTCAATAAAATCCATTTTGTAAAGTCTCGATCCAATAACAGGTAGCTTTATAATCAAATTCTTTATTTACAGCTTTATTACATTAAAACAACTCTTTCTCATCTAGGTTAAATGAATGATGCTATTTATAGCACGAAATTTAAACAAGAATAGTTCCTCGAACAAATTTGGAGAAAACGCCTTCACAAGAACAGCTAACAGGCGGTTGGCGTCTCAGGCTACTGCAGGGTTAGCTCTAGGAATCCACCGAATTTCCTTCGGGTTGAATTTTTCTCAGAAGTCCACTTCATACCAAGCTCCTCTCTCCCTCTTCTTCCGAAAAATCTCACCTTTTATCTTTCTCTCAGACTCCACCTTTCCTGTCCACTCCCTGTTGCCCAATCACCGTTCAGAACAACCTGAATCGTCTCTGGTCGCCCTTGGGAAATGTCCATTGATGATCCACCCTCCACAATGGGAAAAATGAAGGACATCTGGAGTGTTTGAGACTCTCGCCTTTCGAAGACACGATTTATTTCCCTGGGAAACGCACGCGTGGTTCCTTATCTGGATTAGCACTAATTGGCCAGACGACCGTACTTAAAAGGAGGGTCTTCCATTTGGCAATCTGGAGGCACTTAACACTGTGGGAGTTCCGTTAATGAAGAATGGCCCGGAATGTAAATTATCGAGTGTGGGAAACAGGAATGTCACAGTGGTCACCCAGGGAAGAAGCTGAATCATTACAATATGCATTAAAAAATAATAAAAATGTTGACTATAATTAGTAAATAATTAATTCAACATAATTTTAAAAGTATTGTTATCTAAATAGAAAATTACATTGAAATGGATCAAATATTATCCTGCTAACGCAATTTTATATGCAATATTAATAATTAAAATGTAATTATTTATGCACATCAATGTGAATTGAAGAATATTGGTACTCATAGAAGTATTTATTACGGCAGAATATGACAAAATTGAAGTTGAGGGGACCAGAAACAATTGATTTATGCAAAAATTCGAATTAAGAAAAAAATTTGTATAAAAAAAACTAATAAAATAAAATAACCTGATAATTTATAAGTTAAAAAAGGCATGAACGATTAATTTTTAATAATAAACATATTTTGTAAATTATAATAATAAATTATCGGCACACAGTATTTTGAATGTTATAAAGATTTAATAATTATAATGTTTTTGCGTTTAACAAAAACTTTAAATAATAATAAACCTTTAAATAAATAGTACAATTCGCTTCTAACAGTTTCAAATAATTTAAATAAGTGAGAAATCTGTTATTGCTTTTTTGATAAAAAATATTACTATTTAAAATTTTTAAAAAATATATACAAGAGGGACATATGTAAATAAGAAAAGCAATTCCGTTTCGATATATATATTTGAACAATTTTTATTTTAATATTAAACTATGCAGTTAAAATAATATTAAAAAAACATTTTCATTTTATGTTAAGAGGAAATTCAAAAACTCGGAGAAAAAAATTATATTAAAGATGAATTTAAATTTTTTAAAAATCCTAATAAGCCTAATCGCTCTCTCATTTACAAATTGTATCTAGAATTCAAAGAAAGGGTGTACACATGATCCCATAAAAGGGCGGCAAATTTGTTCAAATTACTATGATAGTTAATATTGTATGAATAGAATGTCTATACAAATATTGATTGTATGAAAATGGTAATGCAAAACACAGTGGTAAATTTGCCCAAGTCCCATGTTCCACTTAAGAAGGAAATTTATTCATTTATTAAAAATTATCTCAACATTTTCTTTTCGAATTTTATCCAAAAACCTTAAAAAACTAAGAAAGAAAAGAAAAGGAAAAATCAGAATAGTCAATTAGATATATCCACTTATCTTGTACTAGACAATCGCATTTCTACAGCCTCCTCAGAATCCGATGTAAAAATGAACCTTAAAAGGGGCCGAAGAAAGTTTGCTATCTGTAATGGCTTACCTGCAATACCCACGGGGATATCGTCTTGTTAAGTTATTGACTAGTACACTCAGATAATGATGGAACAGTTACAAAAATTCCACAGTTTTAAGCCTATTTTCTAATATACTTGAATTGGAGTAATATTGTACCTTTACTTAACAATAATTTGTTAAGAACATTTTCCTTGAATGTTCCTCACATAAAAATAGAAAAGGTATGTTTACTTTGTACTTCAAAGCGCAGTCAACAATTGCAGACGGAAAAGCAACGGCAGCGTCGTGATGTTTCGGAGTTCCGCCATGTGTCAAAGTGGTCACGAGCATATCCACGTCATAATTTGGAATAAATACTTTAATTTGTTAGTTCAGGGAAAAATTAAAATTAATTCAAACTAGTCTGGACAACCGCAATAAAGCTTTTTGGTACATAATTTTTTATTATTAAAAACTTTAATATAATTAATTAATTAAAAATAGTATTTAGATTTTTATGGGATAAATTTAGAGAATTTTAATGGAATTACGTTCCATGTGTCTTACTAACTATTGGTACTGATTTGACTATTTTTGCTTATTTATTTTGAAAAAATTTCGAGAAATTTCACGCTTGTAGCTCGTCGTAGTTATCTCAGGCCTAAACAAATAATTTTTTAAAAATTTTCCACCAGACTGGTAACACAGTTAATGAGAAAATTTATATAGTTATCATCTATTTCAGCTCTCCGTCTCTTCCTCGAGCCGGATACTGCTGGATCGTATGCAGGTAAATTGAGATACGAATTTGGGGTAGTTTTTCCAAGAATTTAATTGATATTCTTCTGATAAATTCCGAAACAGGTTCATTTTTGAGATCGTCTTGTAATATTTTCCTCCTGATATACCAGGGAGCGTTTACAATCTTCATCAGGTGCCTATTTTGAAAAATTTGCAACCTCTTGCTGTTAGTGGTGGAAATCACCCCCAAACTCGGGAGCCATACATTAAAATTGGTCTTAAAATAGCTTTGTAGAGCTTGAGCCTAATCGATAGCTTGCTCCGTGGAGAGATTAAGCTGTTGAGTTTAACACTCATTCTAGTAGCTTTGGCGAGGGCTGCGTTAATATGACTATTAAAGCTTAATTTAGAGTCTCAAACTATTCATTTACGAAGAGGACGGGTTGGCCGAAAATTAGGATAAGGGCTAGATCAGGCATTACCAATTTTTTAGAAAATAGGAGGCACGCGCATTTATTTCGGGTGACTTTTATTTTCCAGCCGGCGAGTTACTGTAAAACCGTCATGTATTGTTGTTTGTTTGCAATGATTGTGTGTGGATCCCTATGCTGTGTGAGAATGGCATTATCGTCTGCAAAAATTGCTAAATGACAATTACTAGCTCTAGGTAGATCGTTAGTATAAATGTTAAAAAGAGTTGGAGAAAGGAAACTTCCTTGCGCACAACCGCTCAGGATTGGTCTGGAGGATGAAATTACATCGTTTACTCTTATCCGAATATTACTAGAAAATAGGTACGAGCGTAAAATTTTGACAAATTGTGCCAAAAATCCAAGTTGCATGCAATTGAATAAAAGCCCTTCCTGACAAATTTTTTCAAAGGCTTTGGCTATGTCTAGAAAAAGTGCACCTGTGGCTTGGGACTTCACAAAGCCGTTGCGAATCAATTCTGTAACACGAATTATCTGCTGATTAGTAGACAGAATTTTCCGAAATCCAAATTGTTCGGAAATTATTATATTATTGTCGCTGAGGAATTGATTCATGGGTTTGAGAAGCACAGATTCGTACACTTTGCTCAATTTACTGACTAGCGATATGGGATGAAAATTTTGAGGTAGAGTCAAATCAGAGTTTAGTTTTGGAATAGGGACAACCACAGTGGTTTTCCAGCAATCGGGAAGTTCCATTTGTTTGTTTATTAAAAAAAGTTAAATATAAAATAAATCCAGCCGGATTTTTTTAATCATGCGATTTGTAATTAGGTCCAATCTTGGCGATTTATTTGGCTTAACGTTTTTAATAAATTCTATGATCTCCGTCCGCCGAACGGGCTCGAGATTGTTTACATGTTCAAGTGTCAAAAAATTCTACAGCTGATCTGTGACGTATTTTATCACAGGGGTGGAGTTGACTGCCACGCATCCGCATGTGGCGCAGACTGGCCCTGTAGACTGTCCGCCAAAACTTCCTCATTTTCGATTGGAGGAAGGAGAACGTGGTTCAGCTCGTTGTGTTTCTATTGGTTCTTCAAGGTCGGACTATTTCCGGAAGGGTAGCAAAATTATGTAAGTTCGTTCATAAAATTTCGTGGGAATCTTATTTCTATTGTATGTATCAATAGTATGACATAATTGATATTCACAAATGTTGAACTAATCCTCTGAGTAATGAATGGTGTAGGGCAAATATATCGACAATTCGATTTCCTAGATTTCCTGCAGAAGAGGAACGAGAGCTCACTTTTTTATTCTTATTAATATTTCCGTGTTTTCTGTATTTTCAATAAGATTAAAGGAACTTTTGTATTGCTTGAAATTCAAAAAATAATTCACATAATTGTTTTTTATGTTTTCAAATTTCCTTGCAAAAAAGTCCGATTTTTTTTCTTTTTTTTGGGGGGGGGGGATAAATGGTTGAATACTTACAAATCAATAGCTACAAACTTTGTAATACAGACTTTAGGTTTTGTTAAACCTTTTGAAATTTTTTCTACTTTGATTTAAAATAAATTTAAATTTCAACATTCGTTATCAATCCTAAACTAAATTAATTCGTTTGTAGATGATTCACAAGTAAATGGTTTGTTACATCAGATTTTCATAATATTTGTGTTTTAAAGAGCTCATTTATGATTGTGTGTCACTTGCGCTCACTTATTAAATGTTGCCATTTACGCTCAAGGCGATACGGTAATCAATCACTGTTCAACGTGAGAAAAATGCTGATGACCCTTACCGCATTTCAGACCAATATTGAAAATTATAAATAGAATATGGGAAATTTGCTTTAAAAATTTATTATAAACGAACATGTTTATAATTTTCCCACTTAGAAGACATTTAAAATAATTATAATTTTGATATGCATAATAGAAATTTTATCTAATAAAGTTTAGTATAATTTTCAGTTTTATAAGAATTATATATCTTTATATATCTTACGGTTTAATTTTATTGATCAAAATAATATATATATATATATATATATATATATATATATATATATATATATATATATATATATATATATATATATATATATATATATATATATATAGAAAGTGCTTTAAACTTAAATTTAAATGGATGTCAATCAAGCGTAATTCTTTCAGTATGCATGCATGTATGTATTTTAAACAAACTGATACTTGAAATGAGCTAATGTATTTTTTACGTTAAAATTGTTCAAATTAGTCGCTTTTATTTATTTGCAAAATAATAAACGTTTTGGTTAAAATAAGTAAGATAGGAATTATATTAGTAATTTAAGAAAAAATATCTGCTGGTTAATTCTCAGGGGGGGGAAGCGTATTTTCAATAGGAAAATGTTGATGATTACTGAATTTCTTTGAAATTTGAAATATATTACATCTTTTTTTTAGCTCATTTACTGTCATATTTAACGATACACAAACGTACCAGCAATCAATATGTAAATGCAACATCTAACATTAAAACGCTTAATTCTCAGATACATTATCATGAGCTAAAGTTTTATTCGCACTTAATGTAATAGCAAATTAAATTTTCTTAAAAGAAATGCCAATAATACTAATTTTCAATTTGTTGTAAATATATGCAGGAAAGAAAGCCAGAAAAAATATTACTTTATATTTTATTCGTTCTTTCTTCTTTTTCCCCTCTGAATTTCTTGGCAGAAGTATAGATTCATATATTGGGCCTTAATCGTAATCAAAATTGAAATTACAATAGTAAATATTTAAATATTAGGGTGTAAAATAGGACTTATTTGATAGCTATGTAAGCATGATTTCTGAAATCCCCTATTTATTCCTAAAAACATTAAATAGTTGCACTTAGGAACAAGTTTTTGTTTTTTTGTTACTGCATCTAAACATCTTTCCAATTACAAAATTTCATTACATAAGGTGAACAATTGTATGAAAATTGCAAAAATAAAATTTTTATATATCCCTTATAATTTCAAGTGTGAATTTGTATAGTTTGTCTCTTATTTTCCTCTATATGTACAAAATTTCATATTTCTGTTTAGAAAGTTTGCATGGATATGCTTAGTTTGAAATTTCGAATGACTGGCCACAAATGTTTAAGACAACTTTTATTTCAGAATGCGAGAAGTACATCATCCAATCATTATTGCTTCAAAAAAATTTGGTGAACAAGCATAACATTGTTGACTTTCATTGTTCGGCAGTCTTTATAAAGAAGTGGTAGGGGGTAAAATTTGAGGAACTGAACATTTAAGACATCTCATAGATTACTGGAATACTCAGCAAGAAAAGAAATTTTTTTAAAAATCGATCTTTTGCAGTCTCTAAAAGATATATATATATATATTAGAATGCGAGTAGTATATATATATATATATGTATATATGTATATTAGAATGCGATTAGTACATCATTCAATCATTATTGCTTCAAAAAAAAATAATGGTAATCAAGCATAACGATGTTGACTTTCGTTGTTCTGCAGTTTTTATAAAAAGGGGGGGGTTGTAAATTTGAGGAACTGAAAATTTAAGACATCTCAGAGATAACTGCAATAGTTAGCAAGAAAATAAATTTAAAAAAAAAATCGAACTTGTGCAGTTTTTAAAAGAAATATATATATATATATATATATATATATATATATAACACAACAACAAACTTTTGGTTATGATGATGATTTATTTTGTATGTAATCTTATTGCTATAAGGTGTTCTAAAAGAATACAATATCGCTTTCAGTTCCCAACATTTTAATAGGCTGTGTAATTTAGATATTAAAAATTGTAGAATCCTGACTTCATCCAGACAGAAATAGTGACGAAGAAGTGCCATATATGATGGAAAAAATTGGCACGCTGCTCTATTTTTTAAGGTTGCCCTTTTACTAGATTAGAAACAGTCAGTACAGAGCTCAGTATTCTAAAATTGACTGGGTCGAGAATGTTTCAACTTTAATAAGAGACATTCATACAAAATACAAAATCGGCTTCTAAAATCAAACAAACAGGCCCTTCCTGTGGCAAAATTAAAATTTTCTTTTCTGAAAAATGTTGTTTGGAGAGACGATTGTTGTTTTGATCTAGATAGAATCATTAATTTTCAAAATTGTCATATTTGGAAAAGAGAAAACAATTCTTCGAGCAAGACATTTATCATCAATCGCAGTTTTCTGTCCATATGTTACATGCTGCTGTTTTTGGAAGTTCTTTGTTGGTCCCATTTTCAACAAAAGTGTACTGTGTAGTACCGATCTATTCAGTTAATTTTTATTGGCATTATATCTAAACTAAGAAATGAATTAACTTTATCAGTGCATATTCGATAAGATATTAAATTTTCGATATTTGTTGTTCATAATATTTAGTTGCATTTGCAGGAGAGATATTATATATTGGAGACATTTTTGCATTTCTTTCTTTCTTGTGTTTCAAACTATAAAGATAATAATGATTTTCTTTAGTTAGTAACCGGCTATAAAATATTTCAAGTATCGAAAACACAATACAAAACATTATCTAAGAAAGTAATTTTCATAATAATTTTTAATTATTGAATAGTAATTAACCAATTTTAACAGTAAAATTAAAATAGTTTTTAAAATTAGTAATTTAAAAAAGGTAATTTTGAAAGTAAATTTTAATAAAGCAATTATTAATTGTTAAAATATGCAATAAGTTTAAAAATGATATAATGTTTTAACATTTCTCACTGCTATGTTGTATTTAAAAAACCGACACATCATATATTTTTTTAAAAAAATCAAATTGTTATTAAAAAAAATAGTGAGTATTCATTTACAATTATATTCCCTTAAATTGTATTTACACATATTTATTTACAATTAATCTGCCAGATAATATCCCTTCAATGAAAGAACGAAAATAGCTAGAACCAAAAAGGTCGCAAGGATGTTTTTACGTTTTAATCCTTACTCAATATCCCAAAAGATAGTAAGTAACATACAACAATTATATACTTTATTATAAGTCCGTCCCTTCTGCATAAGTTCTACTTTTAATATCCCATTTGAAATCAAAAAGAGAAATTGAGCATCAATCAACTAGGGTATTATCAAAGCAAATTTTTCGAAATAAAGCATAAAATTTATATTTAATGATTTTTCCATTTAAAGTTTTACAGCAAAATATTGTTTTTCTTAAACAACAAATAAAAAATTTTCTTCAAGAATTAATGCCTTTTTAAGAATTACAAATTCCACTTTATTTATTCCGAAAGCAAAGTTTTTTAACAGGTATTTTATATTTTAACCCTTTTCTTTGCTGCTTTAGAATCTCAAAATATTTATCGTGAGCGGAATTATTTTTCGAAACGGGAGAAAGTAATTAATTTAAAGAAATCCTGTAATCATTGATAACGGTATATGTTTTTATCATTTTACTCTTTGAATGGTGGATTGCTATTACTTAAAAAAACTAATAGCAATCATTAGGTATTCATGAATATGAATATAATAAATATAAATTCTTATCCCAAGAAGACAGTTGGTTAAAGGGTTTCATTGAAGAGCCATAAGCTTTATAGAATATGCAACAGGGGTGATTGATTTATGACCAACCATGCATCTTTTTAAGTGGACAGCTTGTATTGGTGATCGGCTATTGTTAATGGAAACACAAGTAAGAACCCCCCAAACTCTAGTGGGCATATAGATAAAATTCTTTGAAAAGAAAGGACATTGCAACAGGAGTGGTTGATTTACGGCTTGCATGCATCTTTTCTTGCAGAAAGCTTATGTCCGTGATCTATTCATAATGAAAACACATGTCTATTCTTGATATTTGATGTACCTTTCAGTTCATTGTACGATGGAACCTTGAAATAGATCTGCTAGCATTGTTCAAGCAAATGCTCCCCATCTGCTGCAATGGCTTTTCTTTGATAGAAAAATAGAAATGATTAACGAGATTGCAACTTGGCTAATGAGAAGTGAACTTTCTACACATTAGACAATGTTGGCATCTTACAGAGTAAAGTTTAAAATCTACTGAACGATATTATTAGATCTTGACTTGGGTCGCCAAATGAACATTATGGCTTATATTTTTAAAAAAAGTTTAATTATTTTTCGGAACAGATTTGAAATTAAATTTGGATTAGATAGACAAAATCTAATTAAAATTTGTCTGTGCGGCTGTTGGGAAATGTAATTCAAAGTGACATCTTTTTCCCTATTGATATCAGAATATAAAAAAATTGTGCAAAAAGAACTCCTCCACACCTCACAATATCTGAGCTTTCACAATCTACTGTTTATTTAGAGTTATCAGATGATCCTTCGCAAAATTGTAATCAGTTTTAATTATTATTATTTTTTAAATTATATTTATTTTTATTATATTAAATTATAATTATATTTTAAATTATATTAAATTATATTTATAATTATTTTTATTTTTTTAAATTATATTTATTTTATATATTATTTTATATACATTTTATATATTTTATAATTATATTATTTCATATATTTATTTTATATTTTATAAATTATATTTATTTTATTATCATATTATATATATTTTTTTACGTAACAGATTTCAATTTAATTTTAGTTAAAATTCTTATACACAGCTAGATGTTTAAAATTTCCTCAAAAAAGTATTTTCAAGCTTCCAATTGTAACAGGAATTAACAGAGCAATTACCTCCGCACCTTCTCCATTCATTATATACATAAACCTTCGTAATTATATTTTCCATAACATTTCAGTAATATTAGAAACTAGAATGTCAATGTCATTTCTAAATGAAATTAGTCTTTCACATTAGTGCAATTTCGCTTTAAATTTCTTTTGTAAACTGCACAAATAATTAAAGGATTTCTTTTTTCTTTTCTTTTCATTTTCAAACATATCAAAGTTACGCGATGATCGTATTAGATTTCATTGGGTCAGTGAAACTTATTGGTAAAATTCGGCCGACAATTTTTTTTTTTAATTCGCAAATTTATTAAAAACTGTATAACAATTTAAATGGCAAAAATACAATTTTAAAATGATATAAAAATTAGTTTTGCTCTGAAATTTAGAAGTCATTCCGGAGAAATATATCAATCAATTAAGTTTTATTTTTAAGTAAGGCTAAATTTTAAATAAAATTGAATACCAAAAAAGCCACGCTAAATTGCGGATGCTCATTATGCAACATATATTTATAACAAATTTGGCAATTCTTAGTTTATCGGTCAGTCTTGCTAAAAGCTAAATTTCACAATATACATTCCTTTTTTTATTGTAAAATTAATGTATTTAAAAAGTTGAACTTAAATATTTCCAATTATTAAGTTCTCCAAGACTAGAGTATTTAAAAAAAAATCTTGTTTCAAGACATATAGTAGCCGCTTAAATTTTAATTCAAACGTATATGTATTCGTAATACTAAAGATATATTTTAACAGATATTCAAATATCTTATCAGAGTATTGTAGAATGGCAGTAGTTTCGATGTAATTACCAATCCTTAATTTAGATTTCAGAATTTATTTTTAATTGTAAATTAGCGATAACATGCACAAAAAAATTTATTTAAAATTTTCTCGGCGCGTGTACAATTTCTTTTTCTCTATAAACAAAAATATTTAGAAGAATACTTTTAAACGTAAACTTCAATAGAAAATTCCATGCCTCTATTTATTATTTTTTACTCATAAAATGCAGAAAAAAATTTACTGCATTTTTTTCAGTGTTTGACGGATATCGTTACTGCCGATTTTTTACTGTACATTTGTTTTAGTAGCTACCTCTACTCATATACTTATAATTGCAGAAATTCTGGTACAATCTCTTTAGTGATGCTTAGTTCCTGCATTAGTTATAAATTATCTAGTTAGTTTATCAGTTTAATTAATTAATTGAATAATTAATTTAATATTGATATTTCCTTTCATCAAATAAGGAATATTCATTCATTTTTAATTTATCAAACGCGATTATTATGCATAAAAATGGAATTATTTTATCTATCTTCATTTAAATCCTGATCCTCTAAAAGTTTGAAAATTTCAACAATTGTCTACTTTGGATGGTATCAAAACAATATTTCATTATTTCTTACTAAATTATTAATTAATCAATGAATCTTATTAAATAATACTTTCGTCACATCTGTTCCTAGAGCACAGGTCATTGCTTATCAGTTTCGGATAGATATGAGTGGAAAGAGAAAATAAAAAGTGATTTCTTTACTTATTGCATTTATTTTAGAGCCATTTGATAAATCTTTGATTTCTGAATTTCTAAAATATTTATAATTTAAAGTCTTCATTTGGCAATCAGCCTCTAGAAAGAGATATTGTTTGTTTTTAATTTCAGCTTTACTTGTTTAATTTGTATTTAATTTTTTTTATCTTATTTTGTTTAATTTTTAACTTGCCTCTTGTGATTTTCCATGGCATTATAATACCGTTAGAATCTTAATCGTCAATGTCATTTCAAAATAAAATTAGTATTTAACCTTAAAGTTTTTTTTACTTTCCTATTCCTTGTGTAAACTGTGGAGATAATTAACCCTTTTTTTGCTTTTAATTATTTTTTGGCTAAGGGATTATCTTTTTGGATTTTATTACAACAATGAAAATTTTTGGTAAAAATCGAAAAATAAAAACAATTCGCCTGATTCTTAGTCTATCAGAATTTTAAAAATTTCTGAAATTATGTGTTTTTGGGGACGAAGTAATATTTATTGTTTTTTATTTGATTGTCAGTTAAGCATTATATTTCATCACAAATTACTTTCGTGCTGAAACGATTTGGAAATTGGATTTCAAATTCGATTATATTTATAAAATGGCGACCAGCTTTCTTTGAGAGAATATTGCTCATACTTGATTTCATTTAAATCTCTTATGTAGAACTCTGTTGAAAACTGTGATATGCATATTATTTCAATAGTTTTATACGTGTTCTTTTTATTATGTTCATGATTATTTCCTTTGTTTTATATAATCATGCATTTTGAATAGAGCTCTGCAGGAAAATGAAACCTAAATTGTTTTATTTCTGCTCATATTGTTCATTTTATGTCAAGTCTCTTTCATGGAAATTTTGCTTTATTTATCTTCCCGTTTGTGTATTTTTTATCTGTGTTAAAGCTGTGCCTTTTTTTTTTTTTTTTTTTTTGTACTGCAGTTTATATCCTTGCCTTGAATTAATTGTGATATGATTTCTTCATTGATGTTGAGTTTTTGTTTTGATGTTTTACTTGCTATTTGTTCTGAACGTCGAGCGAAATAGTGAAATCAATACATAAGAAATACTGCAGCTTATTACTTTATTTATTGTGTGTATTTCTATTAAGTTTAATCTAATGATTATATTTACTTCTATTTTTCCTCTTTTTTGTACATATATAGTTCCCACTTATTATTAAAGAGAGTTTTAAGAAGCTTTATTCATTTTAAATAGCTTTCTTTTCGCTTTTTGATATTACTATTAAGTTATAAACTATTAATTAGCTTAAAATATAAAATTTTGAATTTTTTATATAGGAACTAATTAATTGAATAGTTTTTAATTTATTTAATTTGGATATTTCATTTAATCATATTAGGAATTTTTTCTCATTTTTATTTACTTCAACACGATTATTGTGCATAAAGACGGAATTACTTTATCGATCATCTAACTCCCTAACCACTAAACTTTCGGAAATTTCAGAAATAGTGTGTTTGGATATTAAAATAACATTTCTTTATTTTTTGCTTTATTCTAAATGAATCAGTAAATTTTTTTGCTTAATTCTTAATGAATCAGTAAATTTTATTAAATACGGCTTCCGTCACATTTGTTCCCAGAATGTAGGTAAATCCTTATCAGTTTAGGATGTATTTGAACGGAAAGGGAAAATAAAAAGTAATTTCTTTATTTTATAGCCATTTGATAAATCTCTGAATTCAGAATTTCCGTAAGAATCACCTTCATTTAGCGATCAGTCTGCAGGATAGAATATTGGTTATGTTTAATTTTAGTTAAAATTTTGAGACATGGTTTGATTAAAAAATGTCACAAGAAATTTTTTTTCAAGCATTAAATTGTAACAGGAACTAAAAGATCAATTATTTTATTATCCCCATCCTTTTCCCTCCACAATATACACGAACCTTCTAGATGGGTTTGCCCATAACATAAAAGTTCCAATAGAACCTTAAATATCGATTTCGTTTTAAAATAAATTTCGTCTTTTAAGATAATGTAATTTCACTTTCTGATACCTCTTGCAAACTGCGCGAATAATTTCCTAATGGTTTATAGCTTTCAAACATATCAAAGTCCCGCAATTATCTTTCTGAATTTAATTTGTCAAAGAAACATATTTACAACCCCCCCCCCCCACACACACACACAAATTGATACGAATTTTTTTAAACTTATATATATATATATTGGACAAATTTAGAAAAAATGCTTATCATTTGAAATGACTTCAGAAAAAAAATTAAAATTTAAAAAATAGTATTAAAATTTGTTTTGCGAAGGGATATGGGAGTTTTTCTGGAGAAAGTGACAATGAAGTCTAATTTCTTACCCAATACTCAGTTGTAAATAAAAATGACACCCCCCTCAATAATAAATATATCAAAAATATATTTATTAGAAATTTAGCAATTGATTTATAAGTCTGTCTTTGAGAGACGTAAGCACTCAATATACTTTCCATTTTTTAATTAGTATATAAATATATATATAATTTTAATATTAAAGATATATTTTAACAGATATATATATATATATATATATATATATATATATATATATATATATATATATATATATATATATATATATATATATATATATATATATATATATAATTTTAATACTAAAGATATATTTTAACAGATATTTGAATATCTTGTCTGAATATCGTAGAACGGCAACAATTTAGATGTAATCACCTAGTTTAGATTTCAAGAATTAATTTATTTTCAATTCTATAACAAAAATACCGAGCACACAAAAAAATTATCTAAAATTGTCATAACGTGCGAGATTATTGAACCAATCATGAGAAATAATCTATGAGAAATAAAGAGCTGCAAGTTGTTTTAGATTAATAAATTATTTAAAAAAATTATCAAACTAATTACATTAATTATTAAAAAAATTAATTATTGAAGAATTAAATTCAATTAAATTTGCACCAAACCATTATAAAATTAAAAAATAAAGGTTTTATTGTAAAATTTGTAATTTCATACAATTTCTTTTTGTTTAATTGGAAAACATTTTGAAAAATATTTTTAATCGAACATTCCAGCAGAATTTTTCATTCTTCAAGTAAATTAATATTTAATTGCAAAAAGTAGAAAGAAAATTAAATAAATTTTTTGTTTGAGGGTTATCGTTACCACATATTTTAGAATAAAGTTCTAAAAATAAAATAAAAAAGTATTTGAGAATGGAACCTAAAGTTAAATTATGTTTAAATATTCCCCCACGTCTTATTGAAATAATTTCCTTAACGCGTTTCAAAGTGATCGATGAATGTGTCATGGCACAACCCCCGATAGATCTAACGGGGATTGTGGCGATGGTCCACTACTGTTGGCGAGATTCATTCCTTGTAGTAACCCCACCTGGCGAGAAGTTTTCAGCGGTCACTCTCTGTCCTTTTCACTCACTTGCTGCTTGCTTTTCGATAAACGCGTACGAAGTGTTTGCCATTTTCAAATTACCACGTGGGAAACAGTTAGATAACAGAAAGAAATCATTTAATTTGAAAGTAAGTTTTTTAATCTTATAATTACAATTTTTCTTGGAATTTTGTATAAAAATAAGATATAGTTTTTCCTCGTTATGAATGAATTATTATTGTTTTTCTAGTTATCTATTAGTTTCTAGTTATATATCTGTTTTTCTAGTTTTCCATTAATTATTATTGTTTTTCTATAGTTTAAAATAATTTTAAAAAATCTGGGAAAAAGGAATATGGTCAAAATATTTCAAAACTCATAACAAAATATATGCAGATGTTCTAAACATTTCTCTTTTTAGTAAAGTTATAAAAAATTTCATTTATTCAAATAGAGAAAATCCACTCAATTTTTGTTTAGTCCCAATCATTTTTAAAGTATAAAATGGAATTAATTTTCAAATTTTCACCTAATTTCTAATCCGCTAAAAAGTTTTGAAAAATTCCTCATTTGTGTTTTTTCAATGGTAGAATAATAGTTAATTATTTTTACTTAAATATAAATTAATCATTACATTTCATAAAAAAAAAATTCTTGTGGGAGCGATTCGAATATTCGATTTCAGGATTCCATTATATTTATAAACTGGCGATCAGTGTTCTCCGAAGAAATATTGCTTGCACTTAATTTCTATTAAATCCTTTTTACATAATTTAGTGTTCAAAATTACCACAAAGAAAGTACTTTTAAGTTCAAAATGTGACATTCATTTAAGTCGAGTCACTTTATTTCTTTTATGCTTTTATTATTGTTTTTACAATGTTAATGAGTCTTTCCAATAGAATCGAGTTTTATAACAGTCTAATGCCAATTTTAGTATATTTCTGCCACTCAGCAAAAGAATGAAGTCTGAATAGTTTATTTCTATGATTATGTTTTTCATTTTACGTTAATTTTCTATGATGGAATTTTTCAATATTTCATGCTTACTACTCAGCTTTCAATTGTGTATTATTATGCAAGTTAAGACTGTGCATTTTTTCTTCTTTTTGCATTGAAATTTATTTGCTCGTCCTTGCAATAATTCTTTTTAATTGATATTTAGTTTTCTGCGTTGATGTTGTATTTGTTAATTTTTTTCTGCCAATGACTGGTCAACTAATGAAATCAAAACATACGAAATATTGTAACCTATGTCTTTTTATATTTTATTCATTTATGTTAAAATCAATCTATGAGGGAAATTTCTCTTTTTCATTGTATATACTTATTTTCTTCTAAGTAGTTCATAGAATTTGAGTAGTTTTATTCATTTTAAACAAATCCTTGTTCACCAGTATAAATTATCTAATTACAAAATTTATTATTTTTTATTTAAAATTAAAAAATGAATAATTTAGAAATAGTTTAATATTGATATTTCATTTTCTCAAATAATAGAATCCAATCAATTATAAAATTTTATATGCTCATGTTTGCATTACTTCTGTACAATTTCATCAATGATGTTCAGTTTTTTAATTTATATTTTACTCGATATTTTTGTTCTGCTTCTGACTAGTCGTCGCATGAAATAGTTTTTTTAAGTATCCATCATGTATAGTTTGCTCTATGAATTTAATAGAAATTCTGATGCTATATTTATTTTAAATAACTTTCTGTTCCCTTTTTTGATATTTCTGATCAGTTACAGACTACTAAAGTAGCTTAAAAGTTAAATTTATAAACTTTTTATATCTGAACTAATTAATTGAAAAATTTTGGATTAATTTAATATCTGAACAAATTAATTAATAATTTTGGAATATTTCATTCTATTAAATTAGGAATTATCACTTTTTTATTTAATCCAACTTGATTATTATGCATAAAGAAGGAATTAATTTAAGTATTTTCTGATCAGCTGAGATTTTGAAAATTTCAATGGATTACAAAAAATATTTCAATATTTTTCTTAACTATTAATTCATCGGTGAATTTTTTTTTAAAGTAATGCTTCCGTATTACTATTGTGCCACGTCACATTTGCCTTTCTAGAGTGTAGATTGGTCATTTTGGGAGGGACTGAGTGGAGAGGGAAGATAAGTGATTTATTTACCTGTTTTAGAGTTACATGAAAAATCATAATTTCTTAATAAGCATGGCAGTAAATAAACAAAATTTAAAATCGTAGTCTTAATTTGAATGATGAAATTTATCGGTGAAGCCTAGAACTAAATGATACACCCTTTCATCTCATGAAAACAAAGCTTAATGTTGAATTCCGAAATTCTTAACTCTGGTTAATAGTGATTCCACTGCACTTTGGAAAACCTTTTTTGAAACAAATGTTTGATTAGGTGATAATATGCTGACAGCGATTTTTCTTTTTATTTTAATCTGTATTTCACAATTTTCTTCAGAGCATTGAATGTCATTTTGTTTTTAATCTCATTTGTAAATGTATTTCTTTTTTCTCTTTAAAATTACGTTTTGATTCTGTAAAATCTTTTTGAATTTTTAATTACTATTTTTAATAAAAATATTGTATGTAGAATGTCTGATTATAATGCAATAGATAATTTCTAAACTATTTGAGGTAAATAAATAATTTCAGTTGAGAAAGTGCCTTTAACGATATAAATTATAATATATTATCTATTTTCAATAATAAAAAAATACTTTTGAAAAGTAATGCAGTCTTAATTGTTACATAATCTTTCCGTCTGATGAATCATCCACAGTTAATTTTAAATGTATACGTATTTACATGCTTCATTTTAATTGTTAGTATCTCAAAAATTTTATTATGTAAAAGCCGACTATGGTAAATAATTGGTTTGCTGAGATCGAAAAAAAAATTTCAATTAAATATTTTATAAAACCTGCTCTTAATAAATTCCTCAGGAAAATATTAGGCATTATATAGAGGCAATGCATTAATATAGAGTAAAAGCAAGAGATTTCTATCCTATCTAATTTTTGAATTCTTCCAATCCACCCGTAATGCCATTAAATATATAGAGTTTTAATGTTCATATATCCGTCCTATTAATTAGGAATATAAATCCATTCAAGTACATTTCCCGTATTCTTTTATATTGTATGATATGCCTTACGAATTCAAACTTTATTGATTTTCAGCCTTCTTTAATATTATACTAAAAATTAATAAAGGTGAAATTTTAATTTCTTAAAATTGCTGGTAAAAAACTAAATGCTCACGTGCTTTTACACCTACTTTCCCATTTCCCTTAAGCAATTTTTTGTTGCATGTTGTAGAGAGAAAATGCAAGGAATCCAGACGTATTGATGTTGAGGCTAAAGATATTTTATAAGAAAGCATTATAGTAGAAGTTAATCAGGTATCACTTTGGAAGGGGATTCTACAAACTCTAATAGATATGAAAATGAGAACACGGAAACTGCATAACATATAAGCATATGCTTTTTCCTTTTTCACAAATACATATTAATTCAGTTGACTATAATAATAATGTGTAGAATTTTTCTTGCAGGTGAATTTGGCTCCTTTTGGTTGATAATCAACGGAAGGTTTTGACGTTCATCGGTTTGTATGGCAGCTACATCACCGCAAAATTAATTCTGGATTCCCAAGACAGGATTTGCCTGCATTGTAAGTACTTGCAATTTTTATTTGAAGGTACACTTCCTCAATTTATGTTGAGCTGTCATAATGAAAATGTAATATCGGGTCATGCTGAATCTAATATCGATATAGAATTTTAATAAAACATGGAACCCTTAACCAATAATTATAACTGAATATTATTACATTTGGACATAAGACTTTTGATAGCATCAATCGATTGATAACATTAAACCTATTGGGTAAAATCGACAATATTTTTATTTCATCAAAGAAAAATAATAAAAGCAGCATCTAAAAGTTATTTAAAAAATAAGAATTAAAATTTCATCAATCGTAACTTGTCAGCAATTATTGCATGACAGATAGTTTACTAATTGATTGTCGTTGCACTGTTTTTTAAAATATGCTAGACGACACTGCACGCTCTTCCTTAAAAATATCAAACGCTTGATTCATTTTGGAATATCATTGCAGGATTTTTTGTACACATTCGTTCCGTCATAATCATCTACATTTATTCTTTGGCCATGCTTACAAAAAAGTTCTCAATTTTCTCATAATCTTACAAAGAAAAGCTGTGATATTTTCCACTGTGAGACAATATCGGAATGATTCATTTTATGTAAACTTTCATATTAAATTTCATTAAAAAATTTAGTTATTTTTAACGGTTAAATTGACTTTATAAAAGTGCTTTATAGTCTTAAGCTCTAATTTTGACTTCTTGTGGGGCTACTCAAATTTCCACTCCCATCTACCAACATCCTTTTAAACTAAACTATAACGTTCTGGGTAAATAAAAAAGTGCGAATACCAACTCTGAAATGCCTACCAGAAGGATCTTTACAATTGGAAATGGAAGATTTTACAAAAGTCGACTAATAATGCTTGTAGAAAATGTTGGATCGGTCAGCTCTTTATTTGTAATTTGTTATTATATTGTTAATATTGTGATAAAGAGATTATATTATAAAAAAAAAATTTGTATACACTTTAATGCATTGATTCGGGACCAGAAGAATTTAAAAATATAAATTAAATGATAATAACAATTATTTTCACATTAAACATCAACCACATAAGACATATCCGACAAGTATATAATCCCACCGCTTAGAATGCAAAGAGTCATTTTTTAGTAGATCTTTAATTTTGTACAATTTAATGATGCCTGTCTTCATTTTATATCACTTTCTTATCACCCTGGGGAAATGTGTAACTTTTGTCCGCTTTTTGAAATCGTTGCTCAGCCATAAAATTGCAAATTAGCGTTAATACAATATAAAAACTTTCTATAACATTAAACATGTTCAAAGAATTTAATATAACCAAATTAATAGGGCAAAAAATTTGCATTTATTCAACAATTAACTATACAACAAATTTAATAAGGCTGCTGCTGTTGATAATTTTTAAACTGAATAATCGGAAGTCATCAAATCGGAATAATCTTTTATTAATAAATGTTAGTGATCATAGAAAATAAAATAAAATACTGCCAACCTGAGGATAAATGGCTACCGTATACAGTTAATAAATGTACAGACGCCTTTAGAAGCTATATTGCAGTAACGGGAAAGGCTGGTGAAATGCAGATATTTTTTATTTATCTGTTAATTTTGTTCCGGTTTCCTCACTTTTCTATTATTTTAACAACTGTGAGTGGGATGAAGTGGTAAATCATATTGCTTTTCAAGTTTATGAAATTTCAACGAAACAAATAGAACTACGCGAATCCAATTCGATCATATCATTTTCACGATTCTTGAAGGTTTCAAAATTCTTCTTATAATAAGTAATGTTAATCAAGCAGGCTTAATGGTGAGGGTCGTCATTTAAATTTTTATCAATTTGGACGTTTTTGCTAATCATAAGCATTAAAATTTAGATAATATTAGAAAGATATCTAAGAATGTTCTCATTTTTTATTCACAGAAATGTATTATTGAGCTGATAGATATAACTTAAAGCACCGTTTATTCTTAAAATGAGATCTACACAAGATATGATGTTAAGTCCATCTTGATTTAACTTTGATATCTACTGTAAATTTGTACACTCTATAAAAATATCTTTAGAAGGATTTTAGTAAAAAAGAAAAGCAACTGCTACCTTTTACTTTAAATATTTTCGTATGAAAAATTTAAATAAAAAACACTCCTTAATATAGCATATTTGTGCTTGTTCTAGTAAATGATTATTTGCTTACGAAAGTAAGATTTTACTTTCAGTACTGAACATTTTATGACTTAAATATTACGAATGGAAAATTCATAAATTTGATGCCTTTTCTATATGTACATATTTCTTTTCAGTATTGGAAGGAATATATTTATTGTTTATTGATTCGAGGCATTTTTTTTTCCAGGTTCAGTACACATTCTGTAACAGAGCTTCACATGATAAAAGCATTTATCATTATCAAAATAGCACTGTAAAGTATTTTAAAATGGCATCGGTTAACAAAGATTTGGAACCTGTGGTGTTTTTCTTCCCATCTCTTATACACATGTGTTTGATGAAGGTCGCTATTACATTGCACAGTGCATATGGACTAAGAAAGCTAAAGAATGTTTTTTCAGAAATGGAGTCCCCAAATTCACCAGAATCTGGAATGAGCATTCCATTAAATGATGCAGCTCTGAATAAGAGAATTAAAGAGTATCTTCTGATTATACCTACAAGTATAAGAAACGGCATACTGGAAACAGTGAAAAGAGTAGATAATCAAATTAAGGTGTGGAGAGATTGCCACGAAGAAGGGGGCAGATACTCTTATTATCCAAGATGTGCTTTTTTCTGGAGACCTGAAGGGACAATCGATCGCACTAAAACAGCTCAAGAAATCGTTCGTAATGAAAATATCGATGTCAGAGCTCGCTTTGAAATGGCCTGTATGTATAGTTTAAAAGAGAGTGTGCAAACTTTGTGGGAGACATTGGAATCAATCCGAGAAAAATTACAAGCTGAAGGGCTTTATAATGATGATGCTGCTTATTCTGTGTCGAATTTTTGGGTTAATTGGCTGCGCCAAGGAGCTCGATGTCATTGGACTGAGGAAGCTGCCAAATATCTTGGATATAAAGGATTTCGCCATTTCTTCAAACCAAAGCTCAGTACTATATTTCGTGAGTTGATGCCAGCAGAGAGGCAGAAATTTTTTAAATGTTTGGTGTTTTCCGATGCGGATGATTTACGTATGTGCATATATCTTGTTACCAAAGAAGAACGAGAAGAGATCATGAAACTGTACGCTGCGGACGTGCTTCTGGCCTATTCAGAGTGGCCGCTGACCGACATTTTCCTCTATCAAGCTGACAAAACATGGGAATTTCTGAATATCACTTCCTTTCTTGATGTGTTGGGGCACCTTTTAAAACTCCAGAGCAGTGCAGATGTCTATCACAAAAATCTTGCTATGGAATTTTGGGAGAAAAGTCCGGATCGTTTCAAGGAAACCGCAAAATCGATGTTTATATATGAAAGGAGAACAATTGAATTTATAGAGAAAATGACCCACAAGAATGATGACTGATCTTTGAATGTACACAGTGTCCATTTTCGGCATGAATAGATTTTATTTTATATGTAAGAATGTTTCACTGTAAAAGTTTTGTAATGACATGTTTTAAAATTTTATTCAAAATATTCTGATATCATCTAATAACTATACTGTAACATTAAATTAAATAGAAATAATATTTTCTTCCTTAAATTGTTTAAACTGTTCTATGTTAAAAAATATTTTATTTCTTTGAAATAATTGTTAAGAACAAAGTTGCCATTGATGAAATTTTTCACTTCATGTTTTTTACTAATTAAATATTATCTATTTTATTAATTGTCGGAATATCTTTAATAAAATATTCTTTACAATTCAATATGTGTATAAAAAATTTGAATAATTCATAGTCTGATAAATATTTTAACAGTGCTTCTCTGGTACAATTTAAAACGCAAAATATTAAAGCTATGCTTATTATATATATGAACGTGTCT
The DNA here is from genome assembly GCF_947563725.1 of Argiope bruennichi. Classification (NCBI taxonomy): domain Eukaryota; kingdom Metazoa; phylum Arthropoda; class Arachnida; order Araneae; family Araneidae; genus Argiope; species Argiope bruennichi. The sequence continues at coordinate 76,091,619 of NC_079153.1, read as the reverse complement.
TCAAACTACGCCAACTTAAATATATAAATTATTCCTCATATAAATTGCATTGATGTAAAAATTTCCTCTTACAAAAATCATTTATAGTCTGCATTCTTAATTTTAAAAAAAGCAAACTGTTAATATAAAATGTTATAAAAGATAAAATCTTTATACCATATGCAACATTATTTTTAACGAGATGAGAAAATAGGTTAAAGTAAAGAAGCTTAATATCTGATTGTTTCTTTAAAAATTACATATTGTGAAAAAAAATTTTAAAATGCTGCTGAACGCGAAATTTTTAAATGCATTTTCATTATTATATGAAGACGAATGCAAAATTTTATTTTACGTGAATGATAATTTGCGCGCATGTTTAAATTTTTTTTTATCACAATAATTAATCAAGTTTTGATTCGTTTCTTACCAACCGAAAAAATCGTTTACTAAGTTATAATTCAATTTTTTATCGTTGCATGTGGGAGTAAATATGTATTAGGAGAAGATTGTTCTATTAACTTATTTGGCAGTCGGGATACAGTTCATTATCTAAACATTTCATTCCATTGCTAATTTCGTCTTAAAAAATACTTTTAAAAATTTATCAGAGGGAAGAAAAAATCAATAAGACAAAAAAAAAATAATTTCAGCTTTTATTCTTTGATTGTTTGAGATAAACTTTCTATATTATGTAAAATAACTTTTTTCAAAAATCATCTATTTTTAATTTCCATGCATTTTTTTAATAACTGCTCTCAGAGATATAATTATGTCACGTTTGATTAATTTCCTATGTGTTGATTCACAATAAAAATAACATTAAATAATAATGATCAATTAATGGACACATAATTAGACACTATATATATATATATATATATATATATATATATATATATATATATATATATATATATATATATATATATATATATATATATATATATATATATATATATATATATATATATATATATTCGTATGCATGTACTGTTAAGTCATCACTTTCAGCTCAGATATGTAATTTATTTCATGATGTATTTATTTTTTCATTTGAATGGTGAGGCAAAATAACCATAGCAATCCACTTATCGTTTTGTTAAAGTGCGATAATATCGGTAAAACTTCCTCTACATTTGAAAACTTCTCTACTTTCAAATGGTTTATTATTACTTAGATATATATGTTTATTATCTAATAATATTTTAATTGAAGTATATGTCAAATTTTAAGCCAATTTTTAAAATAAAATTTTAATTACCCGTTTCAAAAATAGGAATTGATTAAAACCTATTTAACAATTAAATAAGTAAATTAAATAAGTAACAATAAATAATTAATAATTAATTTACACTGCAAAGTAAAAAGTATATTTCTCTTATTATTCTCCAGTTTTATATGCTCTTTTCCTCCAGATTTATTCAATCTCTCACCTTTTTTTTTATTTAACTAGTGGCGTATTTTTTTTTTTTTTTTACTGTTTTCCAGACTAATCATCTTTATTATGATTGGTCATTTTATAAGCAACGACATATTGGAATAATTTTTCAGTCTAACAACTTAAACACTATATATTCTTTCAGGTATGGATATTTATGGTAGGTGTCCTTCATATGGTGTCCATGCGTTTATAGTCAAAAATTATAGCTTTAATGTAAAACCAAGATAATAGAGTTTTCCAGAGTTATCTAAATTTATAATAATAATGCGAAAGACAAACGAAGTCATATGCAAAATATTATAAAATAATAATCAATACTTTGAAAATGTTACAAAACTCAAAGAAGCATTAAATATTGTTAAAGCTCAGTGAAAACAGAGAAAAAAAAAGCTTTCTTTGTTATTTTCAATTTCATTTTTAGTTTTTAGGCTCTATTTAAATGCTTCGAATTTCAAATTTGATTATTGTAAAATGAAATAAAAACAGTTTTAAGAATTTTTTTAATAATCTTTCAAAAAAACTCCCACCGGGATGCTTTAAATCAGACAGGAAATTTCAAATTATTATATGTATACAATTTCCAAAATTAAGGTTTCGAATATTCAGAAGTTAATATAATAATTTTAATTCACAAAGTAAGATTTTCTAGTAAGAATAAAAGTGAATGCTGGTCTATTTTTGCGTCTGTCTGTCCGTTTTACAAAATAGACCGTTGCACCTAAGAGTTACTAGATTAAATATAGATATATTTTGGAGGAAAGAATGTAAAATTCAGAAAAATTTTCGAAGTTTTAATTTTTAAAAAATCAGCAAATTGTTTTTTAGTAATAACCGAAAATATTAAATGCTCGAAAATAAAGTAATTTCGAGCTCAAGTTATCTTAAAATTTTAAAAAATTCATTAATTTTATTGTTTTATCAGTCTTTAAATTATGTTACTTTTATCTGTTAAAGAAAATCTTATAAGTCATATGCGCTTTTTTAGTCATGATCTTCTGTTTACAATTATTTAGGAAAAGTTGAAGTTTTTTTATATAAATATAAACACTAATGCTTGATTTTTAAGCATAAGATTAGATGCGTTTTTATATCTATATTAAATTTATTAAGAGATTTATTTTATGTGTACATGAATTATTTATTTGATTTCCATCAAACTCTAAATCTTAAGGATGCATTTGCCTAAAATTGGAAATTAATCAGTATGTTAAATTCTTTTTTTAATTTTTGCCTTGTTCTAACAATCCAATTATCTTAAACACTTTGGAAAAACCTATGGCTGCAGTGGTCATTTTGGGTGAATGTAGAATTTTACCATTTTAGATTTATTTTTACAATTTAATGATTTTCCTTTTAGAATTCTATTTAGCATACTTCAACTGCCGGTGAATGATTCAGAGAGCTGCTGTCACTTCCAAATATTCTTGATAAATTTCGGAGTTTACTTTAAAAGAAAAATAAAAGTTTGTTAATTTTATGATAAAAACTTTCCAATTGTGTTTAAGCATAGAATGTATTTAAAAATACCAATACATTTCTAGTCAAATACTCTTGTCAACCGCCAATATGATTATCAAACCTATACTAATCACTCCCCAGCCCTTTTTTAATGAGTTACGAATAATTTATCGATTTTTATGCCCCGTGCGTAAATGTCATGTATGGAAAAGTCATAATACACTTTTCTAAAAGCCTCTGCTTTACAACCAGAGAAATTTAAAATAACCCAGAAATTGAATTTTGCAAGAAATCAAGCAAAGTATTCAACTTTAGCAAGCAGACATCATTTTTGTTGGAACAACAGTTTCATATGCACTTTTTAAATGCGAGATTCTTTGGCTTCACTATCATCATCATCTGAAATAATGCAACTGTTTAGACAAAGGCGTTTGCAATACTTCCAATAAAAAAAAATGTTAGCTATGCTAGTTAATTTAAAATATTAGCTAGCATCACTTTCATTAATGCATTTCTTTCTTACAATGTGCTTAAAATAATCTTTAAAGAGTATCTAATAACTTTATTAATCTTGGAGAAGTTCTATTCATAAATTTAATCAACTCCAGGCTACATTAAAGAGTAGGATGTCAGTGCCAAGTTTAAATTCTACTTTGGCAATTGATGGCCAAATGTGGCACAAAAAATAATAATAATTGTAACAGAAGGACATTTGGCGAACTTTTTAACGTTTGGCACACTTTCAGAGAATCTGGAGGAAATCTGGTAGTGTGCACTTAAAATTTGCTGAAATGCATATCTATTTTCACTTTTGTATACACTGTATATCATTTTATAGTATGCATATATATTTTTTTAAATATTAGAGTGCAAATGCTCTGATATTTTTAAAGAACTTATCAATAATTGAATAATAAATTGTAAATACTATAAACTGAGGCGAATACAAGTTATTTTGTGATGTATTTAAATGTTCGTTAAAATCAAGATCATTTCAAGAAAACCAATTGCATCTGTGATGCATGTAAATATATAAATAGTATCGCAATGAACAAGTCATTTTGTTGAACAGATTTAAGCCAGATTTTTTCTCTCTGCTTAACATAATTTCGAATCTTTAATTCAATTTTTCCAAAGGAAGTTGAAAGAGTTTTACGTACGAGTCTTTTTTTTATGTAAAACCTTTATGGAAACGGGAGCCATTAAATGGTTTTAATAAACGGTTAATAATAACAGATTTTTATACTTTTTCTAAAGATTTTGAACACACTAGAAGTGAATTCTAGCTTCTATTCGGAATATTTATCGCTATTCATTATCAAGTATAATGAATATCTCATTTTATCATTTTCTGTATTCAAAGTAAAATGTGCTTTAATATAATTATGGATATAATATTTATTTATCTTGTATTATTTACAATGACTGTTAAAATAATGAAAAATGAATCTTCACAGCCTTTTTTAGCTTCGAAATTCTCGTGCTCCGTTGCTTTAATCTAGTTCAAATCTGTTTTTACTTTAACCCGAATTTTTAATTAAATCAGCGTTTTCCTCTTTATTTTGCATTGCAATTCAAAAAGTTTCTGTGCAATACATGCTTCCTAGTTTTAGAACCATTTTTCACAATTTCAGCGCTCAACTATCCATGCTCACGCTATTTAAGGAACTGTCATATACAAATATTCATGTACTGCTGAAACTGTACTATTTGGATTTTTCAGTGTTTTGGTATAATTATGGCGTCATTCAGGCAATAGTCAATAAAAAAAATCCTTTTGAGATTGATATCTGATTATCATCACATATTAAAATTTTGAAATTAGTAAAAGTAGTATTTCCTATGAAATTCCAATGTTAAGAAATAGGAAGTACGCATTTCATAAAGTACTAAAGGCCCTTAAATAGCCAGAAAAAAATATTTTGTGACGTTTGCAGTTTCACTGTTGTAGGCTCGAATCGCTTCTTTATTATCTAATAAAGCTGGAAATTTTATGTCAATAGTTCTCAGTAGCTTTTCAATGTGAATAATGTTGGGTTGGTTAAGAAGTGGAGAAATAATGCGGCCGTATTTGGTATTCGGGATTTTACCGATAGATGGATAGAACGATTGATGAATAGAAGATGATTCTCCAAATTTCATCAATGCCAGAATTTCTAAGGAAATGAAGGCCAAACGATAGAATATTGTTCTAATGGGATCAAGATGGTTATTATTATAATGGAAATAATTAGGTCTTAGCTTTAAGGATGCTTTTGGCACCAACAATTCATATTAAAATTATTCAACAAAAAATTCTGGAATTTGTGCACTTAAAGAAGAAGTGCGATACTATTCCTATCGCCATCGAACAACTGACATTATGAATTACCAATGTATTTTCAATGTAGTTCGCTCGCTCCGCCAGCTGCATACCTCTGTGCAGTACTGGAACCTAAGTATTCTCTTGAATTTTCTGATATGTTTGTACAGAATCAAATAGAGGACGTTTAAGGAAAGAAATTTAACTGGTTAAAGGAGGTTTTTTTTTTTTTTTTTTTTTTTTTTTTTTGCGGAAGCGATTTGTACCAATATTTTTTTTTCGAAGTCATTCAGAGAACTTTTTATAAAGTAATACCTACGTATAGGGCAATAATTAACTCATTCCCATTTACTCCCCGCACAAGACCCATTGACTTGTTCTAATAAAATAAAAATGGCATGATGCCATATTTTTATTATTGATATAAATCCTTGCCAATTCCTAAATCTGTAATCCAAATCCGTAACTAAGCCAAGAAAATCATATCTAAACTTTTGTAAATTTCGTTTAAATATATAATAATCATAAAAGAAAAGATTCTCATCGTCCGGAATGTACAGAATGACAGAGTGGCCGCGAAGTGTAATATCGGACAAAATGGCAGAAGCATAATAACCTCAAATACAAAAAGCACATAAAATTCTCTCTCACTCTCTAAAAAAAAAAAAAAAATGTAATTGTTGGGGGACCCTGACAGCAACAACTATATTTTCAAAGACACCGGTAGCGAGAACTAATCGCTTCACGAGACGCTTCTCTGCCCCAAATACAGAGAGAACTCCAGTAGGAAATAGATATATTATAATTGCTTGTTACAATGGGTTGGGCAGTGAATGCTAAAGAGAATTTAAAGTGCATATTTAAAACGATGCAATAGTCTACAATATCAACATAAATTTTACTTTTATTAATGTGTATCCTGTACTTATAAAAGCAAAAGTCTTCCATTAAATAAGTAATTCAGATTCTATAGAAGTCATAGAAACAATTTAAATTTTGAAAGATAAAGTAACTAAAACATTTTTAAAAAAATGACGGATGCTGATAATGATTTTTCATAACGATTGAAGCATTTAAATTGATAACTTAAAACATGAGCTTCGGATAGCGACTTTTACCTGAAGGACAATTTTAGAAATGGATGTTAATAAAATGGATGTCTGCTTATTCCAATTTACGAATAACGAACGCGGAAATGAATAGCATTAAAATTCCCAGTGACAGATATCAAGAAAAAATTGTAAATTGGTCATCGATTTGAACTGACAGTTGAAAATGAAAGATATATGAAAAAAGCTTCACGTAATCCTTTACAGAATTGTGAGAAGTCGAAAAAATTTTAAAGCCAATAATTTTTGTGAAAAAAATGTACATTCTTAGCGATTGATATGAAGACAGATTAAGTTTTATAAAAGTTATGAATAATAAGAAAGATTTTTACTATCAGAGATTTGACATTTTATAAACGATGCTCAATAAGTTAATTTTTGCTTACTAAATGTTTAGATGAATTGCGCATTAAACATATGTATTTATATGAATTTTCTAACTATATTTTATACAGGATAAGTTATATAACCAAACAATGCATTCCTATCAGAGTTAAAATTGAAAAAAAAAAGTTTTCAATTTGTGATGCACTACTATTCTTTAAATCGTTATTTGAGAGATCATATAACATGCCATCACGAAAAAGGGAAACATCCGTACATTGGGCTTTTTACACGTTATTTATGGTATTTCAAAACTTTTTATTTATTTATCCCCACCATAGAAGTCAATTCAAGACCACTAACTTTACTGAACTATACTTAAAGTTTAAGAAACAGTTTTTTTTAAGGAACCGTAATAAATTACCATAAATTTTGGTTTCGAAGCTACAGAATTAAACTAATGAGCCAAGAAGAAATATGATAAAAACTTATGTAACTCAATATCATTGGATTAAAGAGAGTTATTATATTTCAATGAAGTGACAAAATGAATGTTCAAGGCTAATTATCGAAAATATAGAAGTTATGATTATTGTTTCGTATAGGTATAACATTTTACGATAAGAAATATCATTCGATCTTGATTGTCTTTATACATTTTGTATAAACTCATTGGAAATCTATTTATGTCTTATAAAACATAATGTGTAAAATATTCTGATAGTCTGAAAAGTCTTTCCATTAAGTATTCAAAAATATATTAAAAAATCATATTAATTTTCGCCAAATTTTACTTTTGTAGAAAACGTTTCAAATATTGCAACCTGTTTCAGAGGTAATTCTTATCAGTAACATACCTACTTTCAAAAGACCATTGATGGATAGTTTTATGTTCAGCCCGGGTAGGTCCTATACTGTATAAAGCTATTCAATCCTCAGAGGAGAAGGATTGAAGAATAACAAAAGGTATTGTACTGTTCGTCAACGGATTCTGAGACGACCGCATTTCGGCAACTCCATCTCATTAAGGTGTGAGACGCGGAAAGGTGAGTGCATTTCCGGTATCCCCTTTGACCTTGGATTTTCCCATAAGATACTAGGAAGTGAAAACATCTTCTACTTTCATCATTGCTTTCACCACTATTTTGATGGATGAAACCCATCCTAAAGCATGTGGCAAAGCCCGCAGGGTTTTATAATCCGTTGCCGAACAATACTCAAACTCTCTTGTAAGATAATGTCATCTGCCAGAGTCGTGGTTATACATTTATTATTTTTATTTTTTGCTTTGCCATATCACACAATTCAAGGCATCACATCATTTGTTCGGCGAAAAAACTTTAAAACTTATAATACTTATTATCACTAGAAAATAAATCATTTTCTAAAATCTTCCGCGTTATATTATTAGCTTTCTTTATCTAGAATACTTTAAACTTTTTTAATATTTTGAAAAATGCATTACTTTAAATACAAATGTAAGCTTTAGTGGGGTATTGTCGGCAAATACAAAACAGAAATCATGCAGCTTTAAACTTTTTTTAATACAAATGCTATATTAGACCCTCGTGATTAGATTAAATCACTTTCTTTACAAAATTAATACAAATTTTAAAAGGTGTCCTTCTCGGGTTTCTGAAAAAAAAAATTTAGCTTCAAATTTCAATTTGTTTTTTTTTTATTATTATTATTAACAAATATTGATTTATAAGGCAGGATAAGCATAGTAGATATATACTCTTATATATGTTAAGACATGATTCGTTTTGGAAAACGACATAAAATATTCATATTTCTTTATCTAAGGGAAATATTAGCCGGATATTTAAATTTGAGGAAGTAATCGCATAATTAATAATATTGTAAATGCATATACACCAAAATTATTGTCTTTAAATTCTGTATTTAGCAAGAAAAATTAATTAAAACATGTTTTTAAAATGGTGGTTAGCTTGAATTTTGTCAGATAGTATTTCTAGAAAGCAGAGGAGTGTCAGAAAAGAAGATGGCTCTAAGGACGTTTCTTTGATTTTCCTACTTGTGAACCCCCCCCCCCCTTCCGTTTCTTTGACCTTTCTACTTGTGGATTGTCCGTTTGGGCAGAGGGGGACGTGATATTTATTGAATGTCGCATCTGTGTTGTGTTTCATGTCTGCGGCATATCGCATTGGATTTCACGGCTTTTCCTTTCTGTTTCTTGATCAAAAATGAGCTATGGAAAAAAAGTAATAACTTTGAAAAATAAAATCAATCAGGTTTTCAAACAAAGCATAATTTTAAATATTTTAATATTTTGTTAATTTTATCTCATTTCATTTTCCTCGTCAAAAAGAAAAATCCAAAAGTTTAAGAATATATTTTTGCAATAGAAAATTCCACTAACATAATAAAAAAGAAATATGATATTTAACTAATTCAAATTACCTGATTTGCACTTTTACTAAGATTTGCTATGACATGGTAATATTAACTTTGCGTCCATTAGAGAACCAATAAAAAGGGATAATTGACGTAGAATGTATAATTAACATTTATTTTTCATTACAATAAGTTTAATTTTAGGATACTATAAAATATAAGCCACAGCGGTAAAACGTCTTGTTTTCACGTTCTTTAGAATACTGTAAAATTTCGTAAAATCGCTTGCATTAATTCATTATCGCTTTCATATATATATGTATATATATATATATATATATATATATATATATATATATATGTGTGTGTGTGTGTGTGTGTGTGTGTGTGTGTGTGTGTGTGTGTGTGTGTGTGTGTGTGTGTGTGTGTGTGTGTGTGTGTGTGTGTGTGTTGATGCCCTTTCTATAATAACAGAAAAATACCAGAATTCAAAAGGTTGATATATGTAATTATTCCAAATTATTATTCTTTTGGTGATTTGCTTAAGATTACGATTCTTATCCAATATCTGTAATGTTGTCTTCTTTAAATTGATTTTTCTTATTTATTTAGTCATAATTATTTCCTTTTTCATATTCAGTTTCAAATTTTATGTTTTATAGTGAAGAAACTTTTATCCACTTAAATTGTTAAAAATCACTTAAAATGTTAAAAATTCACTTAAATTGTTAATCTGTGTATATGTTAGTCAAAAAAAAAAATTTCAATTTTTCCTCAATAATTTCCTCAATAAATCATATATTTCTTAAAGAGCACTTTTACACAATACAATTAAAAAATATGTAAACGTTGCGGTGAAACCATTTGTGATTTCGCGCAATTTCTTTTTTTCTATAAAAAAACAGTTTGAAAAATAATTTTAAATTTAAACTTCAACTGAACTTTTCATTCTTCAATTTATTATTTTTTATTCCTAAAAGTTAGAAATGAAATTAATACATTTGTGTGTGTGTGTGTGTATGTGTTTGACGGTTATAGCTACTAATTTTTTTTAAAAAAAAGTTCTAATAATAAAATTAAAAAAAAGAATTAAGAATTAAACCTAAAATATTATCATGTTCCAATTATAGGCTTCATTCTCCAACCCTGCTCTCACGTCTGGTTTAAATACATCCCCTCCGCATTTCACTGTGGGCGGTTGCCGTAGAATGGTTCCCTATTTTCTCCTTCCTAATTCTCTTCCTGTAGCAATCCAATCCGGCCCGAAGGTTTTAACGGTCATTCTCTGTCGTTTTCGCTGGATTGCATCTTACACTTTGCTAAAAAACTTGAACGAAGTCTTTGCCATTTTCATGTTTGCACGTGGTTCTTTCCTATTTAATATTTAAAAAAAAAAAAAAAAAAAAAACGGAGCACCTAAAAAAAAGTCTTTTTTTTAAAATTAGTTTTTAATAATTTTTATTTTTTCATAATTATTTTTTTTCTGTATATAATTATTTACCTGCAAGATCTCCATTTCATGATCTTCAAATTAAAAAGTTTAATTCAAAAAATCATTTTATCATTTTCTACATTATGTATTTATGTATATTATTTTATATTCTTAGGATTTTGTGTTTACAGAATATTTGTAAATTTATTATTATTATGATTTGTTTTGCCATATCATGCAACTCTAGGAATTGCTTCATTTGTTCGTCTAAAAAGCTTTAGAAATTATAGTTACTACTAGAAAATAAATCATTCTCTGAAATCTTACACATTATGTTATTCACTTCTTTTATTTAGAAAACTTTTCTTATATTTTTTAAAAAATGTATTACTTTTAAATAACAATTTAAGCTTTAGTGGTGTAGTGTTGACAAATGCGAAAAAGAAATGTCGCATCTTCAGGATTTTCAGTTTGAATAACATGTTTTGTTTCACGCTTAGGATAAGATTAAATCGATTCCTATACAAAAATTCAGTACATTTTATATGGGGCCCTTGAAAGGGTTTTGTGTAAAAAAAAAAAAAAAAAAAAAAAAAATTAACTTTAAATTTAATATTTTTTACTTCAAAATGTTTATGTATAAGATAGGATAAGCATAGCAGATACGATATTTTTAATATATGTTAAATGATAGTTGTTTTTTGGAAATCACATAAATTATTCATGTTCATTTGCTTAAAGAGAAATAATAAATTTAAGGTAGTAATCGCATAATTAATAATATTGTAAACGCACACATCCTTGAGGATTACCTTTAATTACCCAGTCTAGCAAGAATAAAAAATGTAATTAGAGCAAGTTTCTATAAATAGTAATCAATTTGAATTTTATCGGATCAGTATTTCCAGAAAACAGAGGAGTTTCCGAAAAGTGGATTCCCAAAGAGCGGAGATTTCTTTGACTCCCGACTTGTACAATGTCCATTTCGGCGAAAGGGAATTTATATTTATTGAATATGCAACACTGACTGATTTTTTTAAAAAAAATTTGAATTAAATCGTAATTATGGGAAATTTTTGAGTGTTACGTAATAAGTTCCAAAGACATTACAACACAAAATTATTTTTACAACATTTAAAAAGTGAAAAAATTCCGCTTTTAATTAAATTGATTTAATAGTTGCCAAATATTTCCCGGAATTTAGACAATTTTAAAAAATACATTTGTTTAATTTTTTTATTTGTTTAAACAATTTTGAATTAAAAATTGATTAGACTTTTAGAAGATTTTTGCATAAATTCTCAGCATAATTTTCAGAAAGAACATTCTTATACAACAATACAATTTCAAAAATAGAAAATTTGCTGTGGTAGCATTTGTAATTTCTTACAATTTCTTTTTCTCTATACAGAAAGGAATTTCCAAGAATATTTTTAAACTTAAACTCCAAAAGAACGTTTCATTCTTCTAGTTAGTAATTTTTACTCATAAAAAGGTAGAAATAAAATTTAATGCACATTTTGTTGAGTATTTGATTGTTCTAGCTGATATATTTTTTAAATCTAAAAATGAAATTAAAAAATAAGAATTAAACCTAAAATATTATCATGTTCCTGTTATAGGTTTCTTCCCCGCACCTCAGTCAATTTGTCTGGTTTAAATTTCTTCCCCGTAGTATTTTAAAGTGGGTGGTTGGTGTATGATTGTTTCCCATTGTTGGCAAGATTCACTTATTGTTGTAATCCTACCTGGCGTCTAAAGTTATCAAATTAATTTAATATGTGTGCACATTTGTATTGCATTCTGGCATTTTTTTAAAAAAAATATTTGTTGCATAATTTTTTTATCTTTCGAAACAGTTTTGAATTAAAAATAAATAAGCATTTTAGAATTTTTCTTCAATAAGATATGGGCATATTTTTCATTTTTATACCGCAAAAAAATTTTAAAAATATAAACGTTGTTGTGACATCATTTGTAATTTCGTGCATCTTTTTTCTTTAAATTCAAAGAAAAGTTTTTTGAAGAATACTTTCAAATGTAAATTCCTGTTTTTCATAAAAAGTAAAAATTTAATTTATTGCCTGTGAGTGTGCGTATGTTTGACGGTTATCGATGCTGTATATTTTAAAGCAAATTCTAAAAATGAAATAAAAAAAAAAGATTCTTAAGTTAAATGTTAAAATGTTATCATGTTCCAGTTAGAGGCTTCATTTCTACTCCCCCCCCCCTTCTAGTGTTAAGTTGAATATAGTACCTTCCCTACTGCTTTTCAAAGTGGGCGGTGGGGTGGGATGGCTTCCTATTGTTGGCGAGATTCGCTTCCTGTGGTGACCCTACCTGGCCCGAAATCGTTTAGTGATCACTGTCTGTAGATTTCATTTGCTCGCCCCTTACTCTTGGATACACCCGTGCGAACTGTTTGCTGTTTCATGTTAGCACATAGTGACAGAATTTTCTGGAAGAAAGGGATCATTTTAATCTGAGAGGTAAGCCTTTTTATGTTATTAAAACAATGTTTGTTTTATATAGAGAGTAAAGATAAAATATTCATATACGGTTTTTCCTTTTCAACGTTTAGAATAATTTATAAAATTCTAAATATATTTATGATCCAATATCTCAAAAAGAATATGAAGAATTTCACAAAACTTCTTTTCTATGTAAAATTTTGAAAAATTTTATTTATTCATATAAGAAAGTGTTCACACACTTTTTTTTTAAATTCAAATTCTTTTGTGTTCATAAAAATGAAATTTTTTATCTACTTTGCAAATAAAGATTCTATTATATTTATAAAATGGCGATCAGCATGCTTTGAAGGAATTTTGTTTTGAACTTTTTATCAATTAAATCTTTTATGTACAATCTATTTCATTAGATTTATGTTCTTTTTAATGTGTTTACGATTATTTCATTTTTTACATCCTGATACCATTTTGAATACATCTCTGCAGATAAAGGAAGCCTAACTGGGTTTTTTTTTCCTGCTTATATTTTTCATTTTATGTCAATTTTCGTTGACGGAATTTTTGCATTATTCATGCTTCCGGTTGCGTATTTTTACCTGTGTTAAGATGGAACATTTCTTTTTGTACAGCAACTTGAAAGTTTGTCGTTGCATTAATTCTAGTACAATCTCTTTATTGATGTTTAGTTTTTGCATTGATATTTTACTTGCTATATATTTGTTCTGCCTCTGACTTCTCATCGAATGATATTAAATAAGAAATACTACAGCCTAAATGGTGTGACGTTATGTAGGTAAAAAGGTATATGTTAGCTTTTTTTTTTTTTTTTTTTTTTTTGCACGATTATAAATTCTTCTATGTATTTAATGGAGTTTGAGAGGATTTGTTGATTTCAAATAAATTTCGATGCGCAGTTTTCATATTTCTGATTTGCTAAAATTTATTTAAAGAGCTAATCTATTAAATTTATTAATTTTTACATTTGATTTAATTAATTGAATAATTTTCAATTAATATTATTTTGATATTTCATCTTATCACTTTAGGAATTTTCACTCATCATTATTTAATCGATTTTGATTATTATGTATGAAGACGGAATTATTTTATCGATCTTCGAATTCCTTATGCGTTAAAATTTTGAAAACTTAAGTAAATTTAGCAATTGTGCTCTTTGGATATCAAAATAATATATATATATATATATATATATATATATATATATATATATATATATATATATATATATATATATATATATATATATATATATATATATATATATATATATATATATATATATATATATATATATATATATATTTATTTATTAATTAATTACTCAATAAACGTTATTAAGTAATCCTTCCATATTGTTTCTGTGCTACGTAAAAGTCAGTTTCTTAGAGTGTCAATTAAACCTGATCATTCTGAGAAGAGAAGATAAAAAATTATTTATTTATTTATTTTAATGTTACGTGAAATATTAGTTTCACAATAAGCAAGGCAATAAATATGATAAAATTTAAAATCGTGATATTCCGTAGAACGATGAAATTTATGTGTGATGCAATGAATTAAATGACACATCTCATTTCGTGAAGACAAATTTCAGTACCGACTTCTGAAATTCTTAATTCTTGATAATTGTTAATCCACTGCAATCTGTAAAACAAACGTTTGATTAGTACTAATATTCTGGTAATGTTTCTTACTGTTAAATTTATTTTCTTATCTGTATTGTTCAATTTTTATTTTTAAAAGCACTCGATGTCATTTTTTTTTTGTAATTTTTTTTTCTTCCTTTAAAATTATCCTCTTGTTTTCTAATTTTTTTTTTGAATTTTTAAATTACCACTTGCTTGAAATATTTTTTGCATAGAATGTCCTCTCTAGTTATGGCCCAATAGCTAATTTCTAAACAATTTAGGTAAATAAATACTTTCATTTAAAGAACTGCTATAAATATAGTGAATTATAACATATTATCTTGTTTCAATCATTAAAAGTACTTTTTGAAAAATTATGAGGTCTTAAGTGTAACATAATCTTTCATTCTTATGTATCATATTCATTGTTCATGATATACCAAATTTTTAATTAAAAATAATATTTAGGCTTTTACGATTCTGAAATGCGCGCTTTTCTGTAACAGATATATTCAAATTTTCATATCTCTATTATCTTTAAATGTATTAGAGTGGAGCTTGCTTCATTTCAATTGATAGTATCTCAAGAATATTTTATCATGTGCAAGCCGTCTCTGTAGACTAACTGGTTTGCTGGGAAGGCTAAAAAGTTTCAGTTTCAAAAATATTTCATATAACCTGTTCTTAATAGATTCATCAGCAAATTATTTTTAAAATTCCAATTTTTGTAGTCGTATAACTCAATACAATTTTAGATCACTCAGTTCATTGTTTACATCACCGAGTTCATTGTTGTTCATTTTCAAATTGTGTGCCACAAATCGTTTTATTTGAATTTTGAATTAGAAACAGAAGTGATTAAATTTTCAACAAATACAAAAAAAAAAAAAAAAAAATTCTTTTGTAGAATACAATATAATTTTTCCAAAATATGAACACAGAAAACATAATGTTTTAGCTTTGAAGTTTTATGTACAATATAAAATATTTCTTTATTATTCATGCAACATTTCAGAGAATTATCGAAGAAAAATTTCTCTGATTTTACTGAATATATCGCTGATTCTGCAAATTCAGTTTATTGCATTAAAAAAGAATTTATTCAAAATGCCTTATATTATTGATACTCTGTACATATTTCAAAATTCGTTATTTGTCAGAATCTGTATCGATACAAAATACTTAAAATAAAATTCCTTTTTTTTACATTGTTTTTAAAGGTAATTGTATAGACTATTATTAAAATTTAAAAAATTAAATATGGGGCCACAATTTGAAAGAATATTCTCAATATAAAAATAATAATAAATTTTACATTAAACAATACATAATTAGTAATTTAATAATGATGAATTTTTTAAAAGAACATACTAAAAATTCCAAGGAATTAACAAGGTTCAGGTTTATTTAATTTAATTCAGACGTGTGCTAAAAATTGTAGATTTCCTGATTTAATATTTATTGAACTTTCAATTTTAAACTTTAATTTTATGTTTTCTCAACAAGATGGAAACGCACACTTTATTTTTATTACATTGTTGCACATTTTTCTCCCTGGTGAACATTTTACATATTTTACAGCATGTAAACTTTAAATTTTCTAACTACAATTTTTTGGCCAGAATATAATTTCATTTTGTTTGAGAATTACGGTATAGTTCTTCCTGTATTAGACATTACTGTCACATCATCAATGTTCAAAATTCCAATATTGAATATTTGTTTCAATATTAAAGGATCTCTTGATATCAAAGCACTTAAAATGCCACGGGTGTAAATGCGGGACATAAATTCTGAATTATACAAAAAGTAATTTGTAAAAATATAGTTATATTTATGTGTTTCACATTTTAGCGAATGCACGTGTAGCGTCATAGTGAAAGTTATTTATTTGGGTGCTGTCTGAATTTTATGCAAGTCTTATAACTTTAGCTAAAATTGAGATATTTGTTTAAAATATAAATAAATAAATGTATAAGTAAATTACTATAAACTCTTGGAATCTTATTATTTAAAATGAATAAACGATACCTCTAACAAGGAGTTTTCTTATCTGAATTAAGCGGTGTTCCTACGATATGTCCGCCTGCAGGCTAGGCACACTTTCTTTTCTGTCTGTCCAGTTTACCGACAATTTGTTGGTAAGGTCTTACATTCTGGTGTCGCATACTTATAATAACACTCTTCCTAACTTCTCAAAGTGGTTAGTGGTTAGCCTGTGTTAAAGGGAGGTTACCAGAGAAAAAAATCACATGAAATTAAAATTTTAGCAATATTTTTTGCTTAGTATCGCTTTTATGAAGGGAGTTATCATATTATTAAGACAATTTGTAAAATCCGTCTATCATTTCTAATATATAAATATATGCGTTTTCTTTGTTCTTAAATACATATTAAATCCGTTGACTGTAATAACAATAATGTGAATAATTATTCTTGCAGATCAATTTTGCTTCTTTTTGTTGGTAATAGAAGCAATGCTTTGACGTTCATCGGATTTCTTGTACCCTACATCACCACAAATTCAATTCTGGATACTCAGGACAGCTTTTGTTTGCACTGTCAGTATTTCAGACTTTTATTTGAAGTTAAACTAATTAAATTTATGTTGTATGGTCAGAATTAAAACTTAATATTGGGTCTTGTTGAATCTATTATCGATTTGGAGCTGTAGTAAAACATGGAACCCGCAAACCTTAATTACCACTGAATATTATTACATTGGGACAAAAGACTTTTGATAGAATCAGTCGACTGATAACATTAAACGTGTTGGGAAAAATCGACAATATTTTTATTGCATCAAAGAAAAAGAAGAAAAACACCAAATTAATAATCTAAACTTAATTAATCTAAAATTTATTTAAAAAATAAGAATTCAAATTTCACTTATTGTAGCTTGCGGCCAATTATTCCTTTACGGATAGTTTACGTATTTGTTGTACTTACACTGTGTTTTAGAATATGTTAAACGAGGCCGCACTTAAGCTTTAAAAATAACAAACGTTTGATTCATTTTGGGCATTGATTGGAAGATTTTTTTGGTACAAAAAATTTACCTATATTCTCCCAGTGTAGCAAGAAAAAGATGTAATTAGAACATGTTTCTACAAAAGTAATCAATTTGAATTTTGTCAGATTAGTACTTCCAGAAGCCAGAGGAGTTTTAGAAAAGTGGATGTCCCATAGGGCGTGCATTTCTTTGACTCCCGACTTGTGGAATGACCATTTGGGTGGATGGGAATTTATATTTATTAAATATGAATCTCAGAGTGATTTTTTTAAACATTTTTCAATTAAATCGGAATTATATGAAATTTTTGAGTGTTTACGTAATAACTGCCTGCACAAAATGATTTTTGTAAAGTTTGAAGAGTGAAAAAATTCCGTTTTTAATGAAATTGATTTAATAGTTGCCAAATATTTCCTTGAATTTAGGCAATTTTTAAAAAATACTTTTTGTTTAATTTTTTTATTTATTTAAACAATTTTAAATTAAAGATTGATCTGACTTTTAGAAGATTTTTTGCATAAATTCTCAGCATATTTTTCAGAAAGAACATTTCTGTATCATAATACAATTTCAATAATACAAAAGTTGCGGTGATGCCATTTGTAATTTCTTACAGTTTATTTTTCTATACACCAAGATATTCCGAAGAATACTTTTGAACGTAAACACCAAAAGAACGTTTCATTCTTCTAGTTAGTAATTTTTACTCATAAAAGGTAAAAATAAAATGCATTTTTTGTGTGTTTGATTGTTATAGCTTCCCATACCACTCACCTATTGTTATACCACCCCACTCACCTCGGGCGGCTTAAATTTTCCCCCCATCGCATTTCAAAGTGGGCGGTTGGTGAGGGATGGCTTCCTGTTGTTGGCGAGATTCGCTTCCTGTAGTAACCCTACCTGGCCCGAAATTTTTTAGTGGTCACTCTCTATAGTTCTCATTTGTTCGCTCCTTACTCTCGGATATACTCGTATGAAGCATTTGTAGTTTTCATATTAGCACGTTGTGATAAAAGAAAGAAATCATTTTAATTTGAAAAGTAAGCCTTTTTTATCTTATTATTAAAATTCATTTTCATATAGAGGGTAACGATAAAATACTCATATATTGTTTTTCCGTGTTATATTTTAGAATAATTTATAAAATTCGAAATATTTTTATTGTCTAAAATCTCAGAAAATCTGAGCAGAATTTCTTAACGTTTCTTTTTTGTGTAAAGTTTTGTTTTATATTCATATAAGGAAACATTCAAACATTTTTGTTTCATTCCCATTGTGTTTGGAATTTTGTTTATCAATATTTCATCTGACTCTTAATGTGTTAGAATTTTTAAAATTTCCTCAAATGTGCATTTTTGATGACAAAGTAATATTTATTATTTTCATTTGATGGTTAAATAATCAATATATTTCATTGCAAATTACTTTCGTAGTCGAACGATTTGGAAATTGGATTTGAAGATTTCATTATATTTATAAAATGGCGATCCGCGTGCTTTGAAAGAATATTGCTTGCCCTTGATTTCAATTAAATTTTTTATGTAGAACGCTTTGTTAAAACTCTTGGCAGGCGTTTTATTTCAATAGTTTGATACCAGTTATTTTTGTTATGTTCACCATTGTTTCCTTTTTACATTATCAAATCATTTAGAATAGATCTCTGCATAAATCTGAAGCCTAAAAGTTTTTTTTCTGCTTTTATTTTTCCTTTTATGCCAATTTTCTTTGACGTAATTTTTTGACGTAATATTAGTACTTTCTCTTCATTGTTGTTCAGTTTTTGCATTGATATTTTACATGCTACTTTTTGTCCTGCCTCTGATCTGTTATCGAGTGAAATCAAAAATTAAGAAATACTACAGCCTTTGACCCTTTATATTTGTGTATTTTTATATAAAGTTTAATCTACAAAAATATTATTCTGTTTTTTTTTGTACAATTAAAGTTTTCTCTATGTATTTAATACAGTTTCAGACTATTTATTGGTTTCAAATAAATTTATTTGCTAAAATTTTTTACTTCTAATCAGTTATAAATAATTTAAATAGATTATAAAGTAAATTTATTAAATTTGACATTTCAGTTAATTAATTGAATAATATTGAATTAGTTTAATATTGATATTTCACTTTATCAAATAATTAATGTTCACACATATTTATTTAATCTAATTTGATTATTATGCATAAAAAAAGCATTTATGCATAATTATTCATCGATCTGCATCTAACTCCAGATCCAATAAAATTTTGAAAATTTATGGAATTTTGTGATTTGGATAACAAAATAATATTTCATTATTTTTTACTTAATTATTAATTAATCAGTAAAGTTTATTAATTAATGCATCTGTAACATCCGTTCCCAGATAGTAGGTCACTCTTTAATATTATAAGATAGGTGGAAAAGGAAAATTAAATGTGATATATTTACATATATTATTTATTTTAGAATACGTGATGAATCTTATTTAAGAACTTCTTTAATATTCATAATTTACCACCTTGAAGTGCCAACCAGTCGATAGGAAAGGATATTGGTTGTGTTTAATTTTAGTTAAAATTCTTATACATTGCTTAATGTTTAAAATTTCCCGCAGAAAATATTATCAAGCATCAAATTGTAATAGGAATTAAATCGCAATTATTCATTTATCCCTCTCCTTTTTCATTCATTGTACACATGAACATGCCTTGTGAGATTTCCCACACCTTTAAAGTAACATTAAAAGCTTAATGTCAGTGTCATTTCGAAATGAAATTCATCTTTTACGTTAGTGTAATTTCCCTTTCTGATTCCTCTTGTAAATAACGCAGAGTTTGTATGTTTTTTAAAGCTTTCAAGTATATCAAATTCAAGCTATTATTATTTTTTTGGATTTCATTAAATCTTTTTGGTTATTCCTAGTGCTCTTAAAAGTGTACCGCTTAATTTAGAGAATTAAACTTGGGACATATACACACTTTCGACAGTGGTAATATGTATTTCGTAAGCAGTCTATTGAAATTTTACATAGAATTTTAATTAGCTGACAATTAAGAGAATTTTTGATATTTTCACTCTTTAGCATCTGTAAATATAACTTCAAAAATAAATTTTGTATAATATAAAAATTCAAATATTTTCTTATACAAGACACCAATTCTGTACGGTATATAGATATATATTTAATGAATTTAAATATAATTCTAACATGTATAAAACCGCGTATTTTTTTGTTGGATTGGAATGGTGATCTTTTTTATTTGTTCCCATTCTGATTTCATCACAGTTTCATTTTTAATTGTTAATGACCAAATTAGTAAGATTCAATTTATTTTTCTACATTCAATTGGGTTCGGCAAGAGACTTATTTTGAATAACATATTTGAAATTTCATTGTATTTGTATTTAAACTTTGTCTCAGAATTAAGCAAAATTGACAATTTTTAAAGGTGCATTCATTTTTAAACAGTGCTGATTTTTTTTTGATAATAAAATTTGATGCATAAAAATGTCTTTGATGCAATGATGCATGCTAGAAAAACAGGGAAATTTATTGTACATTGAGCAGAACTATAAAAGGCTTCTAAAATAGTATGAATTTTGTATCTATCAAAATTTCAAATATATAAATCTGACCAAGGCATTAAAAACACTTTGCACAAAATATTTAATTGAAATGTTTGCTAGTAATTAATTATAGCAATCCAACTGGTCACCAAAGCGACGTGTGTTTAATATCTATAGAGATATAATTGAAAGTCTATTGTTTTTACTCTACCATCTTTGTTCTAATTCTCTTTATTGAAAGACAATTAAGCAAAGACAGGTGCTGAAGCGAGTTTCACTTAGCAGTAAAAAAGACAAAAGTTAAAATTGTGATATTATTTCGATGATGAATTTTTTCGGTGATACATACTGATTTATAATTATATGCTTCTTTATATGGCAATAAAGGTATCGAGAATCTATCGAAATAGGAACTATATTAATTTGACTATGACATTAAGAATATGTTACATAAAATATTCAATTCAAATTTTCAGTATTCGATTGTGCTAAAGAACCAACTGGTAATCAAAAATGGCTGGTCTTTCATATCTGTAGATATTTAAAAGATAGTCCATTGCGTTTTATCCATCTTTCGTCTAATTATCTTTATTGAAAAAAAAAGCAAAAACATGTTGCTATTAAGAGATTCACAATATGTATGTCATTAAATAATACAAAACTTAAAACCGTGATATAATTGCGATAGGGAATTTTATAGGTGATATACACTGATGTGTAATTAAATGCTTTTTTATATAGAAAAAGTGGCGCAGAGAAGGTGGGAGTGAGAGAAATAGATTTCCCAGACACAAATCTTAGGAAAAAATATTCATAATAATGTTGCAATGTAGAAAGTTGAGTTTGAATGTCGTTATTTATAGAAAAATATTATTAGAGTAAATGATACATACTTTTATGTTTTGAGTCGAAATTCTTAATTCTGGTTAATTGTGAATCCATTTCATTTTGGGAAAAAAATTTTTAAACGCACATTTGATTAGCAAGTGCTCAGGGGTCCTTGCCTTTAGCAGCTACTGCACCCCTCTTTGTATTATTTCTTGGACTTCGTTTGAATTGGTGTTCAATCTAAGGGGGATAATCAACTAAACAACAACAATATTTCTGCGTGTTAATTTTATTTTCTTATCTATAATGCACTGTATCTTTTGAAGAGCATTCAATTTCATTTTAGCCTCATTTTGTAAAATAAAAATTACACTCTTGTCCTATGAAAGTTTTTTGAATTTTCAAATTACCATTTGTTTCAAATGTTTTATATATAGAATATCCTCTCTAGTTATGGTCTTATGGTCCAACAGCTAATTTCTAAATTATTTGAGGCAAATAAGTCATTTCAGTTTTAAGAACTACTCTAAATGATTTCAAAATATAATATATTACTAGTTAGAATAATTAAAATTACTTTTGAAAAGAAATGAAGTCTTAAGTATTAGAGAATCATTCAGTTTTATTAATAATATTTGGGTCCTTGATATTCAAGCTTTTAAATTAAAAAAAAATCAATTTTTTTCGAATCTAAGGAATATGTTCACTTTTCTGAAATGGAAATATTTTGAAATATTCAAATTTTCATACTTTTATTAGTTTTAAATGTGTAGGAGTGGATATTGATTCGTTTTAAATGTTAGAATCTCAAGAATAGTTTATTAAGTACAAGCCATCTCTGGTGACTAATTGGTTTGCTGGGATTAATGGTCTCTAGAAGTTTTCAATTAAATATTTTATGTAACCTGATCTTAATAGATTCTTCAGCAAAATATTTTTTAGCTTCAAATTTTGATTTTCATGTAACTTATACTATTTTAGATGTTTAATGTCATTCGGTTAATTGTGTTATGCAATTATGTGCTTCTGTTAATTGTTCCTAAATTTTCGGTCAAAACTGTGTTTATTTAAACTTTTAATTCAAAAAATATCATTAATTTTTCAATTAATACAATCAATAATTTGAAAAACCAAACATTTTTCTCAAAAGTATGACAACATATTATACAATGGTTTAGCTTTGAAATCGCGCTCACAGTAGAAAACATTTTTTTGTTATTTATGCAACATTTTAGAGAATTATTCAAGAAATTTGTCTCTGTATCTACTGAATATATCTCGGTCTATAATAATCATACATGCAGTAATAATAATATGCATTATTATTTTTTCAGGTCGATTTCGCCCCGTTTGGCTGATAAACGGCGAAAGGTTTTGACGTTCTTCGGTTTTTGTGGCAGCTTAATCATCGTAAAAATAATTCTGGGCGCTAAGGGCAGCATTGATCTGAATTGTAAGTATTTGCAATTTTTACTTGAATGTATACTTGTTAAATGTATGTTGTGTTATACGAATGAACACATAAAATTAGGTTGTGCTAAATCTATTGTGGATTTGAAGCTCTAATAAAACCTGATGTCTTCAAAACATTAGTTAAAACTTAATTTGACCGCATTGAGACACAAGACTTTCGATAACATCAATCGATTGGTAATGATAACGGTGATAAATGAAATAAACAATATTTTTATTCCTTCAAAGAAAAAAATAGTTTTAACAGATAGTTTATGTGTTGATTATATACTTGCACTATTTTTTAATGTGTTAAACGACGCTGCAATGTTTGAATCTAGTGTCTGCATTGTTGAAAACTGTGTCATGATTTCGATAAAATTAAGGTCAATTTTCTATGGTAGCCTTACAATTAGGAAATTTTTTAGGGTTTCTGAATCTCATTGAGTTTGCCAGTTGATATAAAGACAGCGTTTTACCTGTTTCTTCAAATCGCAGACAAGTATGGGTGTTTCTAAAAAACGAGTTGCGGATTTGGCACTCTTATCAGCCTGTTCATTCCCACATGGGATGGTATCCAGCAGAATAAAACTGTATGGGTAGTCTTATAAAATAAATCTTAAATCTTTAAAATATTTGATTTAGTATGATTTTGAAGTGATTTTAAAGACTAAAGTACTGAAAGTATCAATGTAAACAATTTAGGTATAAATCTGGTTCATAACACTCAACATATAAACTTTTAATTGAAGGGGTGCGGCAAGTTCCGGATTATATTCTAAGTACAGCATGGTGAACAAGGTCAATTTATTTGAGTATGCCTTTTCTAACTAAGTCATTGATTACGCACACATAATCTATTTTCTAAAGGATGGTAGCTCTGTAAATCCTCAGGATTGAAGTTCTGTCAGCTCCCCAAAATCTATTAGAGTGAACTTTCACGATATTTAGAGCCCTCTCACAGGTCAATTTTGCTCCTTTTTGTTGGTCATAGAAGCAATGCTTTGACGTTCATCGGATTTCTTGTACCCTACATCACCACAAATTCAATTCTGGATACTCAGGACAGCTTTTGTTTGCACTGTCAGTATTTCAGACTTTTATTTGAAGTTAAACTAATTAAATTTATGTTGTATGGTCAGAATTAAAACTTAATATTGGGTCTAAAATCTCAGAAATGCTGAGCAGAATTTCTTAACGTTTCTTTTTTGTGTAAAGTTTTGTTTTATATTCATATAAGGAAATATTCAAACATTTTTGTTTCATTCCCATTGTGTTTGGAATTTTGTTTATCAACATTTCATCTGACTCTTAATGTGTTAGAATTTTTAAAATTTCCTCAAATGTGCATTTTTGATGACAAAGTAATATTTATTATTTTCATTTGATGGTTAAATAATCAATATATTTCATTGCAAATTACTTTCGTAGTCGAACGATTTGGAAATTGGATTTGAAGATTTCATTATATTTATAAAACGGCGATCCGCGTGCTTTGAAAGAATATTGCTTGCCCTTGATTTCAATTAATTTTTTTATGTAGAACGCTTTGTTAAAACTCTTGGCAGGCGTTTTATTTCAATAGTTTGATACCAGTTATTTTTGTTATGTTCACCATTGTTTCCTTTTTACATTATCAAGTCATTTAGAATAGATCTCTGCATAAATCTGAAGTTTTTTTTTTCTGCTTTTATTTTTCCTTTTATGCCAATTTTCTTTGACGTAATTTTTTGCATCATTCATGTTTCCTGTTGTGTATTATCACCTATGTTAAGGTTGGACATTTGTTTTTGAACAGCAACTTATATGTTTGCCCTTGCAGTAATATTAGTACTTTCTCTTCATTGATGTTCAGTTTTTGCATTGATATTTTACATGCTACTTTCTGTTCTGCCTCTGATCTGTTATCGAGTGAAATCAAAGTTTAAGAAATACTACAGTGTTTGGCCCTTTATATTTGTATATATTTATATAAAGTTTAATCTTCAAAAATATTATGGTTTTTTTTATTAGAATTAAAGTTTTCTCTATGTATTTAATACAGTTTCAGACTATTTAAATAAATTTCTATGCTCAGTGTTGATATTTCTAATCAGTTACAAATAATTTAAATAGATAATCCAGTAAATTTATTAAATTTTACATTTCAGTTAATTAATTGAATAATATTGAATTAGTTTAATGTTGATATTTAATTTGATCAAATAAGTAATGTTCTCACATTTTTATTTAATCTAACTTGATTATATGCATAAAAACAGCATTTATGCATAATTATTCATCGATCTGCATCTAACTCCAGATCCACTAAAATTTTGAAAATTTGTGCAATTTTGTGATTTGGATAACAAAATAATATTTCCGTATTTTTTACTTAATTATTAATTAATCAGTAAACTTTATAAATTAATGCATCTGCCACATCCGTTCCCAGAGAGCAGGCCACTCCTTATCATTATAAGATGGGTGAAAAGGGAAAATTAAATGTGATATATTTACATATATTATTTATTTTAGAACAAGTGATGAATCTCTCATTTAAGAACTTCTTTAATATTTATAATTTACCACCTTGAAGTGCCAACCAGTCGATAGGAAAGGATATTCTTTGTGTTTAATTTTAGTTAAAATTCTTATACATTGCTTTATGTTTAAAATTTCCTGCAGAAAATATTATCAAGCATCAAATTGTAATAGGAATTAAATCGCAATTATTCTTTTATCGCTCTCCTTTTTCATTCATGTACACATGAACATGCCTTGTGAGATTTTCCTCATCTTTATAGTACCATTAAAAGTTTAATGTCAGTGTCATTTCGAAATGAAATTCGTCTTTTACGTTAGTGTAATTTCACTTTCTGATTCCTCTTGTAAATAACGCAGAGTTTGTTTGTTTCTTTAAAGCTTTCAAGTATATCAAATTCAAGCTATTATTATTTTATTGCATTTCATTATGTCTTTTTGGTTATTCCTAGTGCTCTAAAAACTGTACCGTTTAATTTAGAGAATTAAACTCGGAACATATACACACTTTCGACAGTGGTAATATCTATTTCGTAAGCAGTCTACTGAAATTTTACAAGGAATTTTAATTAGCTCAAAATTAAGAGAATCTTTGAAATTTTCAATCTTTAACATCCCTAAGAATAACAGCAAAGATATTTTTTTTAATATAAAAATTCAAATATTTTCTTATATAGACACCAATTCTGTACGGTATAAATTTTTTTTAATGAAGTTAAATAAAATTCTAACATATGTAAAGCTGTTTTTTTGTTGTTGTTGTTGTTGAATTGGAATGGTAATATATTTTATTTGTTTCTATTATTATTTCCTTACGGTTTCATTTTTAACTGTTAATGACCAAATTAGTAAGATTCAATTTATATTACTACATTCAATTGGGTTCTGCAAGAGACTTACTTTGAATAACATTTTTGAAATTTCATTGTATTTGTAATTAAAGTTTTAATTCAGAATTAGGCAAAACTGACAATTTTTGAAAGGGCACTCATTTTTAAACAGTGCTGATTTCTTTATAGTGAAATTTGATGCATAAAAATACATTTGAAGTAATTCTGCATACTAGAAAAACAGGGAAATGTATTGTACATTGAGCAGAGCTATATAAGGCTTCTAAAATAGTATGAATTTTGTATCTATCAAAATTTTAATTATATAAATCTGACCAAGGCATTAGGAACCCTTTGCACAAAATATTTAATTGACATGTTTACTAGTAATTAATTATAGCAAACCAACTGGTCTCCAAAATCGTCCTGTGTTTAATATCTGTAGATATATAATTGATAGTCTATTGTTTTTACTCTACCATCTTTGTTCTAATTCTTTTTATTGAAAGACAAATAAGCAAAGAAAGGTGCTGAAGCGAGCTTGTCTTAGCAGTAAGAAAGACAAAAGTTAAAAACGTGATATTATTTCGATGATGAACTTTATCGGTGATACACACGGATTTATAATTATATGTGTCTTTATATGGCATATCGAGAATCTATCGAAACATGAACTATATTAATTTTACTATAACATTATGAACACGTTACGTAAAATATTCTATTCAAATTTTCAGTCATCTTTTATTCTAGAGAACCAACTGGTCATCAAATAAGGTAGTCTTTCCTATCTTTAAATATTAAAAAGAAAGTTCATTGCGTTTGGTATCCATCGTTCGTCTAATTATCTTTATTGAAAAAAAATAAGCAAAAACATGTTGCTGGTGAGAGATTCACAATATGTACGTCAGTAAATAATGCAAAACTTAAAATCTTGATATAATTGCGATGGGGAATTTAATCGGTGATACATATTGATGTATAATTAAATGCTTCTTTATATATGAATAGTGGTGCAGAGAAGGTGGGAGAGAGAGAAATAGATTTCCTAGACACAAATCTTAGGAAAAAATATTCATAATAATGTTGCAAAGCAGAAAGTTGAGTTTGTATGTCGTTATTTATAGAAAAATATTATTAGAGTAAATGATACATACTTTCATGTTTTGAATCGACTAGAGAATCGCATTTCCACCGCCTCCTCAGAATCCGATGTAAGAATGAACCTTAAAAGGGACCGAAGAAAGTTTGGTGTCTGTAATTGCTTATCGCTTCCTGCAACACCCACTTGGAAATCTTTTTGTTAAGTTATTGACTAGTACACTCAGAAAATGATGGAACAGTTCCAAAAATTCCACAGTTTTAAGCATATTTTCTAGTATACTTGAATTGGAGTAATATGTTACCTTTACTAAACAATAATTTGTCTGGAATAACTTCCTTGAATGTTCCTCACAAAAAAGTAGAAAAGATATGTTTCCTTTGTACTCCAAAGGGCAGTCAACAATCACAGACGGCAACGGCAACGTTGTGATGTTTCGGAGTTCCGCGATGTGACAAAGTGATCAAGAGCACCTCCACATCATAATTTGGAATAAATACTTTAATTTGTTAGTTTAGGGAAAAGTAAAAAATAATTGAAACTATTTTGGACGAGCGCAATAAAGCTCTAACGTCATGAAATTTGGTATATAAATTTTTATTATTAAAAACTTTGATATAATTAATTAATTAAAAATAATATTGATATTATTTATGAGATATATTTAGAGAATTTTAAATGAATTACGTTGCACGTGCCTTACTAACAATTGGGACTATTTTTGCTTATATTATTTTGAAAACATTTCGAAAATTTCACATAGCTATCTAGCTATCTGAGGCCTAAACAAATAATTTTGAAAATTTTATCCACCAGATTGGTAACAGACATAATTAGTTCTCAGTTTTTTGACTGAGGGAAAATTTATATAGATATTATCTATCTCAGCTCTCGGTCTCTTCCTCGAGCTGGATCATATGCAGGTAAATTGAGTAACTTGTTGCGAATCTGGGATAATTTTTCGAAGCATTTAATTGATGTTCTTCTGATAAATTCCGAAAAAGGTTCAATTTTGAGATTGTCATGTAATATTTTCTTCCTGATATACCAGGACGCGCTTACAATTTGCATCAGGTGCCTATTTTGAAAAACTTGCAACCTCTTGATGTTAGTGGCGGAAGTCGCCCCCGAAATTTGGGAGCTGAAATTTAAAATTGGTCTTCAAATAGCTTTGTAGAGAAGAAGCTTGAGCCTAATCGATAGCTTGCTCCATGGAGAAATGAAGCTGTTGAGTTTAATACTCGTTCTAGTACCTTTGGCGAGAGCTGCGTTAATATGACTATTAAAGCTTAATTTAGCCTCTAAAACTAACCCTAGGTATTTATATTCATTTACAAAGAGGACAAATTATGCCGAAAATCCAAGTCGCATGCACTTGTACAAAAGCCTTCGTGCCAAATTTTATCAAAGGCTTTGGCTACGTCCATAAAAAGTGTACCTGTGGTTTGGGACTTCACAAAGCCGTCGTGAATCAATTCTGTAACACGAATTAACTATTGATTCGTCGACAGAGGTTTCTGAAATCCAAATTGTTCGGAAATTATTATATTATTGTCGCTGATTAATTGATTCATGCGTTTGAGAAGCACAGATTCGTACATTTTGCTCAAGCTAGTAAGTAGCGAGATGACTTGGTTTTGGAATATTGACAACCAAAGCTGTTTTCGAGCAATCGGGAAGTTCCATTTGTTTGTTTATGAAAAAAGTTAAATATAAAATAAATCCAGGCGGGAGATTTTTAATCATGCGATTTGTAATTAGGTCCAATATTGGCGATTTATTCGGCTTAAGGTTTTTAATAAATTCTATGATCTTCGTCGGACGAACGGGCTCAAGATTGTTTACCTGTTCAAGTATCAAAAAATTCTCCAGCTGATCTGTAGCGTATTTCGTCAGGGGGATGGGGTTGACAGCCACGCGTCCGCATGTGGCGCAGACAAGTCTTGTAGGCTGTCCGCCTAAACTTCCACCTCTTCGATTGGATCAAGAGGAAAGTGGTTCAGTTCGTGGTGTTTCTATTGGTTCTTCAAGGTCGGACTATTTCCGTAAGGGTAGCGGCAGCAAAATTGTTTAAGTTCGTTCATAAAAATTCGCGGGGATCGTATTTCTATTGTATGTATCAATAGTATGACATGATTGATATTCACAAATGTTGAACTAATGCTCTGAGTAATGAATGGTGTAGGGCAAATATATCAACTAGGCGATTTCCTAGATCTCCTGCAGAAGAGGAACGAGAGTTCACTTTTTTATTCTTATTAATATTTCCATGTTTTCTGTATTTTCAATAAGATTAAGGAACTTTTGTATTGCTTGAAATTCAAGCCATAATTTCCCAAATGGTTTTTATGTTTTCAAATTTCCTTGCAAATAAGTCCGAACATTTTTTTTTGGGGGGGGATAATTAGTTGAATACTTACAAATCAATAGCCACAAACTTTTAATAGAGACTTTAGATTTTGTTAAACCTTTTGAAATTTTCTACTTTGATTTAAAATCAATTTAAATTTCAACATTCGTTATAAATCCAAAACTAAATTAATTCGTTTGTAGATGATTCACAAGTAAAGGTTTTGTTACATCAGATTTTCATAATATTTGTTTTTTAAAGAGCTCATTTATGATTCTGTGTCCCTTGCGCTCAGTCGCATTTTCTTGCGCTCACTCATTAAATATTGTCATTTGCACTCAAGGTTTTAAAAGGTTCCCACATTATAACTTTTATCTTTGCATGTAGGATTTGGCGATTTTACAATCTATGCCATATAGTAATGAATCACCGTTCAGCGTGAAAAAAATGCTGACGACCCTTACCGCATTTCAGAAGAATGTTGAAAATAATAAATAGAATATGAGAAATTGGCTTTAAAAATTTATTATAAACGAGCACGTTTATAATTTTCCCACATAGAAGACATTTATAAAAATTATAATTTTGATATGCATAGTATAATTAACTATCTAATTTGTCTAATAATGTGAAATATAATTATTAGTTTTATGAGAATTATATATATATATATATATATATATATATATATATATAAAGGGCTTTAAACTCAAATTTAAATGGAAGTCAATTAAGCTTAGTTCTTTCAGTAGGAATGCATGTATATATTTTAAACAAGCTGATACTTGAAATGAGCTAATGTATTTTATACGTTAAAATTGTTCAAGTAAGTCGCATTTTTTAATTTGTTTTTTGCAAAATAATAACCGTTTTGGCTAAAATAAATAAGATAGGAATTATATTAGTAATTATAAAAAATATCTGCTGGTTAATTCACAGGGGAGAAAAGACGTATTTTCAATAATAAAATGTTAATGATTACTGAAATTCTTTCAAATTTGAAATATATTACATCTTTTTCTAGCTTATTTACTGTCATATTTAACTATACACAAACATACGAGCAATCGACATGTAAATGCAACATCTAAATGTACTACATTAAAACGCTTAGTTCTCAGATATATTATCATGAGCTAATGTTTTATTCGCATGTAATGTAACAGCAAATTTCTGCCTATTTTCTTAAAAGCAATGCCAATAATTTAATACTAATTTTCAATTTGACCTATATATATGCAAGAAAGAAAACCAGAAAAAATTTATATATATATATATATTAATTTATATTTTATTCGTTCTTTCTTCTTTCTCCCCTCTGAATTTCTTGGTAAAAGTATAGATTCATATATATTGGACCTAAATCGTAATCAAAATTGAAATTACAATAGTAAATATTTAAATATTAGGATGTACGATAGGATTTATTTGACAGCTATGTAAGCATGGTTTCTGAAATCCCTCCCCATTTTTTTTTTTTCCTTCCTAAAAAAAATTAGATAGTTGCACTTAGGTACAAGTTTTTGTATTTTTAAATGCTACATCTAGACATATTTCCAATCACAAAATTCCATTAAATAAGGTGAGCAATTGTTTGAAAATTTTAAGAATGAAATTTTTATATGTCCATTAAAATTTCAAGTGTGAATTAGTATAATTTGTCTCTTATTTTCCTCTATATGTACAAAATTTCACATTTCTATCTAGAAAATTTGCAGAGATATGCTTAGTTTTAAATTTCGAATGACTGGCCACAAATGTGGAAGACAACTTTTATTTCAGAATGCGATAAGTACAACATCCGATCATTATTGCTTCAAAAAAAAAATTTGTAATCAAGCATAACATTGTTGACCTTCATTGTTCGGCAGTCTTTATAAAGAAGGGGTAGGGGGTAAAATTTGAGGAACTGAAAATTTAAGACATCTCAGAGATAACTGCAATAGTTAGCCAGAAAATAAATTTTAAAAAAATCGAACTTGTGCAGTTTCTAAAAGAATGATATATATGTATAACACAACAAGAAACTTTTGGTAATGATGATGATTTATTTTGTATGTAATCTTAATGCTAGAAGTTGTTCTAGAAGAACACAATATCGTTTTCAGTTCCCAACATTTTTATAGGCTGTGTACTTTAGATATTAAAAAGTGTAGAATCCTGACTTCAAACAGACAGAAATAGTGAAAAGACGTTTCATATATGTGATGGAAAAAATTGTCATGTTACTCTATTTTTTTAGGTTACCCTTTTACTAGATTAGAAACAGTCAGTACAGAGCTCAACATTCTAAAATTGAGAGTATTTGGGAATACACTAGAGAATATTTTAACTTTAATAAGTGACATTCATACAAAATAAAAGAACGGCGTCTAAAATCAAACAAACAGTTCCTTCCTGAGGCAAAATTAAAACTTTCTTTTCTGAAAAATGTTGTTTGGAGAGACGATTGTTGCTTTGTTCTAGATAGAATCATTAATTTTCAAAATTGTCACATTTAGAAAAGTGAAACCAATTCTTCGTGCAAGAAATTCCTTATCAATCGCAGTTTTCTGTTCTTATGTTACATGCTGCTGTTTTTGGAAGTTCTTCAGTTGGTCCCATTTTCAACCAAAGTATATTGTATAGTACTGATCGATACAGTTAATTTTTATTGGCATTATATCTAAACTAAGAAATGAATTAACTTTATCAGTGGATATTCGATATTTATTGTTCATAATATTCAGTTGCATTTACAGGATAGATATAATATATTGGAGACTTTTTTGTATTTATTTCTTTTTTGTCTTTCCAACTATAAAGATTATTATGATTTTCTTTAGGTAGTAACCGACTATAAAATATTTCAAGTATCGAAAACACAATACAAAGAACAATACATATATCAATACAAGTATCGAAAACACAGTACATATTATCTAAGAAAGTAATTTTTATAATAATTTTTAATTATTAAATAGTAATTCTGCAATTTTAATAGTAAAATTAAAATAATTTTTAAAATAAGTAATTTTTAAAATAAATTTTAATAAAGTAATTATTAATTGTTAAAATATGCAATAACTTTAAAAATGATATAATGTTTCAACATTTCTCACTGCTTTGCTGTATTTAAAAAAACGACACATCAAATATTTTTAAAAAAATCAAATTGTTATTTTTCTGAAAAAAAATGATGAGTATTCATTTAAAATTATATTCCCTTAAATTGTATTTACACACATTTATTTACAATTAATCTGCCAGATAATATCCCTTCAATGAATGTACGAAAATAATTAGAACCATAAAGCTCGCAAGCATATTTTTACGTTTTAATCCTTACTCAATATTAAAAAAACAAGTAAGTAACGTACAAGAATTATATACTTTATTATGAGTCCGTCCCATCTGCATAAGTTCTACTTTTAATATCCCATTTGAAATCAAAAACTGAAATTGAGCATCAATCAAATAGGGTATTATCAAAACAAAATTTTCAAAATAAAGCATAAAATTTATATTTCATGATTTTTTCTATTTAAAGTTTTACTCCAAAATATAGTTTTTAACAAAAAACAAATGAAACATATTCTTCAAGAATTAATATCTTTTTAACTGCAGTCTGCATTTTATTTATTCCGAAAGCAAAGCTTTTTAAATGGTATTTTATATTTTTTTCCTTTTCTTTCCTGCTTTAGAATCTCAAAATATTTATCGTGAGCAGAATTATTTTTCCAAACGGGAGAAAGTAATCAATGTCAAGAAATCCTCTAATCATTGATAACGGTGTATGTTTTTATCATTTTACTCTTAGAAAGGTGCATTGCTATTAATTAAAAAGACTTATAGCAATTATTAGGTATTCATGAATATGGATATAATGAATATAAATTTTATCCCAAGAAGGCAGTTGGTTAAAGGGTTTCATTGAAGAGCCATAAGCTTTATAGAATATGAAACCGCCTACATCATTCTATTATAGTTATATAGCAAAATAATAAACGCAATGTAAGAATGTTAAAAATGATAATTTTACCAAAATTAAATTATTTCATAATTGCGACTAAGAATTTTTTATTTATTTATAAAAATAGCAGACATTTTCCTTAAAATAATCTAATATTTCTTTTCTATTTAGTCACTTGGAGATATTTTAATTAAATTTCATGATATTTTTCAGAATAAGTCTTTCAAAAAAAGAATGCATGCTTGAAAGCCTCCCATGAAATTAAAAATATATATATATCCATCTGAGGAAGTTTCTACCATTGGCGAAAAACTGCCCCGAACGGGGAAGAGTAAAATTTAGTTAGTTTCAGGAAAAGACGGTAAAGGGAAAGGAAACCCCCACTCTCTAATGGGAAAATGGGTAAAATTCTTTGAAAAGAGGGGACATGGCAACAGGTGTGGTTGATTTATGACTAGCCATGCCTCTTTGCTTGCAGAAATCTTATTTCCGTGATCTATTGATAATGAAAACACATATATATTCTTAAGAAATGGCCTACCTTTCAGCTCATTGTACGCTGGAACGGTGAAATAGATCTGCTAAGTATTGTTCAAGCAAATGCACCCCATCAGCTGTAATGACTTTTCTTTGACAGAAAAATAGAAATAACTAACGAGGTTGAAATTTGGCGGATGGCAAGTGAACTTTCTATACATTAGAGTAATGTTTAAAATCTACTGAACGATATTATTATATCTTGACTGGGGTCGCAAAATGAACATAATGGCAAACATATTATATTTAAAAAAAGTTTAATTTTTTTTTCAGAACAGATTTTAATTTGAATTTTGGATTGGATAGACTAAATCTAATTAAAATGGGGCTGTGCGGCTGTTGGGAAATGTAATCAAAAGTGACATCTTTTTTTCCTCTTGATATCAGAATAATTATTTAAAAAATTGAGCAAAAAGAACTCCTCCACACCTAACAATACCTGAGATTTCACAATCTACTGAATATTCTGAATATTTACAGTTTTCAGATGATCCTTCGCAAAATAGTAATCAGTTTGAATGTAGCAGTACATATCAGCAAGAACTGTCACTCAAAAATATTCCATATGTACTTGCCACATTCTATTTAAGTGGTCAATTTTACTTGCTTATTTATTTTTCTTACATCACTGGCTTTTCTGCACTGAGTAATTGGCTAGAGTTTCTGAAATGATGATTACTTTTCTAATACTTATTTTGATAACTATAATGCGCTTGCTTCATCTTAGAATAACATAAGCTCAATTGCATGGAAAGCATTTCAGTGTATCTTGCTTGTAAACTGCATCAAACCCATTTTGTTTACTAAAAATATGTGCAATATTAGCCATTACATAAGTATTTATTTTTTCAGAAGGTTTGTTAAAATTTCTTTTCTACTGCGTATGAAAAAAAAAAAAACTTAATATTTTGCAAATATTTATTCTAAAGAACTCAAAAATTAATTTTGAACTTTTAAAAATATTTTTATGATTATTTTTGGTTTGTATTTATTTACATGCAAGATCCCCATTTTGTGATATTCAAATTAAAAGGTCTAATTTAGAAATCTTGTTATTATTTTTAAAACATTTTATTTTTAATATATTATTTCAAATTCCTATCATGTTAAGCTTATAAAATATCTGCACAGTTATTATTATTATGATATGTTCTGCCATATCATGCAACTTAAGGAATTACTTCATTTATTCGCCTAACAAAAACTTATATTACCATTACAAAATAAATGATTATGTATAATCTTACACTTTATACCATTAATTTTCATTCTTTAGAATACTTTTTACTGTTTTAATATTTAAAAAAATAGTATCATTTTTAAATAACAATTTTAACTTTAGAAAATATCGTCGGCAAATGTAAATCAGAAATTATGCATCTTTAAAATTTTTGAATGCATTATATGCTCTGTTAGACTCTTAGAATTAGATTAAAACAATTTCTATACAAAAATATTAAACATCTTCTAGGTTGTTCATCATGGGCACAAAAAATCCAAAAGTTTGAAAATATATTTCATATATTCGTATTAATTTATATTTCCATATTCAGTTCGTAATTCGAATTTTATGTTATACAGTGAAGAAACTATTATGCACTTAATTCATTAAATTTGTAAGAAAAGTGAATAAAAGTTGCAATCTATATATTTATATATTAATGACAAAAAAGAACTTCCAGAAGCGAAATATTGCATTTCGGCATTTTTGTTATTTTACTTACACACGTTTCTAAAAGAAACCGGCAACATTTAGGTTGGATATACAGAGACTGATTGATTTAAAGATACCTTTTAATTTTCTATATTTTATATAAC
The DNA here is from genome assembly GCF_947563725.1 of Argiope bruennichi. Taxonomy (NCBI): domain Eukaryota; kingdom Metazoa; phylum Arthropoda; class Arachnida; order Araneae; family Araneidae; genus Argiope; species Argiope bruennichi. Next base: position 76,055,136 of record NC_079153.1, on the reverse strand, counting down.
ATATATTTTTAGAAAAAAGTATTTACCTTTCAATAAACGTAAATATATAAATGTCACAAAAGGTATTACCGTACGAAAAACTTAAACGTCTTCGAAAGCTGCTTGTTTACAAAAAACTATGTCAAATTTTACCTATTCCCGAATAGTGATAAAAAAATTATTTGTTTGCGAGTTAAAATTTCGCCTTAACGAAGAAACCAAAATATATAAGGAAGAAAATATATAAGAAATATAAATTTTGCGGTGATATCATTTGTAATTTACAATTTCTTTTTCTCCATGCACAAAACATTTTAAAGAATACATTTAAAAGTCCATTCCAACAGAACAATTCTTTTTTCTAGTTATTAATTATAAATTTTTACTAACAAAATGTAGAAATAAGATATACTGAATTTTTTTTTTCTGCGCTTGACGGTTATTGTGACTGTTGTTTTTAAAGTAAATTCCAGAAATAAAATAAAAAAAAAAGAATTGTGATTTAAATCTGAAATATTATCATGTTGCAGTTATAGGCTCCTACGCACCCCCCCCCCCCCCCGTCTGGTTGAAATATTTTCCACGCCGCATTTCAAATTGGGCGGTGTGCCGCAGGATAGTTTCCTATTTATGGCGAGATTCGCTTCCTGTAATAACACTACCTGGCACGAAATCTTTTAGTGGTGACTGTCTACAGGTTTCATTCGTTAGCTCTTTTTTCTTGGATATACTCATACGAAATGTTTGCCGTTTTATGTTAGCACATAGTGATTGTGCTTAGTAAACGAATCATTTTAATTTGAAAAGTAAGTCTTCATTATCTTATTATTAAAATGCATTTTCATATAGAGTGTAAAGATAAAATATTCATATATTTTTTTCCCCTGTTATATTTTAGAATAATTTATAAAATACGAAATATATTTATTCCCAATACCTTAAAAATAATGTGCAGAATTTCTCAACCTTTCTTTTCTCTGCAAAGTTTTGAAAAATTTCATTTATTCATTTAAGGAAATATTCACAAACTATTGTTTAGTCCGAATTGTTTTTTTGTGCATAAAGATAAAAAATTTTATGAACATTTCACCTGACTCTTAATGTGTTAGAATTTTTAATATTTTTGCAGTTGTGCGTTTTTGATGACAAAATAATATCTATTATTTTTTGCCTTTTTATTTATTAATCAATATGTTTCATTACAAATTACTTTCGCTCTGGAACAATTTGGAAATTGGATTTCAAATTCCATTATATTTATAAAATTGCGACCAGCATGCTTTGAGGGAATATTACTTATACTTGATTTCAATTAAATCTCTTATGTAGAACTCTATTCAAAATTGTGATATGCATGTTATTTCAATAGTTTTATACTTGTTCTTTTTATTATGTTCATGATTATTTCCTTTTTTACATAATCATGTCATTTTGAATATAACTCTGCAGAAAAACGAAACCTAAATGGTTTTATTTCTGCTTATATTGTTCGATTTATGTCAAGTCTCTTTGATGGAAATTTTGCATTATTCATGCTCCTAGTTGGGTATCATGACTTTTGCTAAAGCTGTGCCTTTTTTTTTTTTTTTTTTTTGTACTGCAGTTTATAAGCTTGTTTTGCAGTAGTTGTGATATGATTTCTTCATTGATGTTGAGTTTTGCTTTGATGTTTTTATTTGTTATTTTTCTGATCGTCGAGTAAAATAGTGATATCAATACATGAGAAATATTGAAGCTTCTTACTTTATTTATTGTGTGTATTTCTATAAAGTTTAATATAACGATTGTATTTCCTAGTATTTTCCCTCTTTTTTTGTACATATATAGTTCCCACTAAATATTTAAGACAATTTCAAGAAGCTTTATTCATTTTAAATAGCTTTCTTTTCGCTTTTTGATATTACTGTTAACTTATAAACTATTAATTAGCTTAAAAGATTAAATTTTAAATTTTTTTATACAAGAACTAATTAAATGATTAGTTTTTAATTTATTTTATTTGGATATTCCCTTTAATCATATCAGAAATATGTGCTTAATTCTTATTGAATCAGTAAATTTTATTAAATAAGGCTTATATCACATTTGTTCCCCAATTATAGGTCAATCCTTATCAATTTAGGTGGTATTTGTACGGAAATAGAAAATTAAAAAGTGATTTCTTTATTTTATAGCCACTTGATAAATCACTGAATTAAGAATTTCCATAATAATAGCATTCATTTAGCGACCAGTCTGCAGGATAGGATATTGGTTATATTTAACTTTAGTTAAAATTTTGAGACATAGTTTGATTAAAAAATTTCACAAGAAAGTATTTTCAAGCATTAAATTGTAACAGAAACTAAAAGATCAATTATTTTATTATCCCCATCCTTTTCCTTCCATTATATACATGAAACTTCCGGATGGGTGTGCCAATAACATAAAAGTACCAATAGAACTTTAAATATCTATTTCATTCCAAAATAAATTTCGTCTTTTAAAATAATGTAATTTCACTTTCTGATTCCTCTTGCAAACTGCGCGGATAATTTACTAATTTTTTATAGCTTTCAAACATATCCAGGTCCTGAAATTATCTTTCTGAATTTAATTTGTCAATGAAAAATGTTTGTAAAAACCGACATATCTATATAATTACTAAATTATTTTTTTTTAATTTCAAATTAATTTCATTAATTATTAAAAAAATAATCATTGAGGAATTAAATTAAATTAAATTTGCCATAAACCACTATAAAATTAAAAAATAAAAATTTTGGTGTAACATTTGCAGTTTCATACAATTTCTTTTTGTCTCATTTTGAAAAATATTTTTAATCGAACGTTCAGGCAGAATTTTTCATTCTTCAAGTAACTTAATATTTAATCGCTAAAAGTAGAAAGAAAATTAAATAATTTTTTGTTTGAGGGTTATCGTTACCACATATTTTAGAATAAGGTTCTAAAGATAAAATAAAAAAGGATTTGAGAATATAACTTAAAGTATAATTATGTTTAAGTTATGTTTTAATATTCCCCCTCGTCTTATTGAAATAATTTCCTTAACGCGTTACAAAGTGGTTGGTGAATGTGCCATGGCACAACCCCCGACAGATCTGACGGGGGTTGTGGCGATGGTCCCCTACTGTTGGCGAGATTCGCTTCTTGTAGTAACCCCACCTGGCGCAAAGATTTCAGCGGTCACTCCTTGTCGTTTTCGCTCACTTGCAGCTTATTTTTCTATAAACTAGTGCGAAGTGTTTGCCAATTTCAAGTTACCACGTGGTAAACAGTTTGGTAAAAGAAAGAAATCATTTAATTTGAAAGTAAGTTTTTTGATCTTATAATAACAATTTTTCTTGGAATCTTGTATAAAAATAAGATATAGTTTTTCCTATTTATGCTTTAATTATTATTGTTCTTTCTAGTTATCTTTTAGTTTCTAGTTATATATCTATTTTCCTAGTTTTCAATTAATTATTTTTAATTTTTCTAGTTTAGAGTAATTTAAAAAATTCTGGTTAAAAGGTTTATTTCAATAGTCATAAAAAAAGATAATCAGATTTTCTAAACATTTCTTTTTTCAGTAGTTACAAAAAATTTCATTTATTCAAATAGAGAAAATCCACTCATTTTTGTTTAGTCCCAATAATTTTTAAAGTATAAAAACTGAACTTATTTTCACATTTTTACCTACTTCCTAATCCGCTAAAAAGTTTTGAAAAATTCCGCATTTGTATTTTTCAATGGTAGAATAATAGTTAATTATTTTCATTTAAATATAAATTAATCATTAAATTTGATAAAAAATTTTTTCTTGTGGGAACGATTCGAGAATTATATTTCAGGATTCTATTATATTTATAAACTGCCTATCAGTGTTCTCCGAAGAATTATTGCTTGCACTTAATTTCTATTAAATCAGTTTTACATAATTTAGTGTTCAAAATTACAACAAGAAAGTTCTTTTAAGTTCAAGATGTGACATTCATTTAAGTCTAGTCACTTTATTTCTTTTATGCGTTTATTATTGTTTTTACAATGTTAATGAGTCTTTCCAATAGAATCGAATTTTATAATAGTCTAATGCCAATTTTAGTATATCTCTGCCACTCAGCACAAGAATGAAGTCTGAATAGTTTATTTCTCTGCTTATGTTTTTCATTTTACGTTAATTTTCTAAGATGGAATTTTTCCATCTTTCATGCTTACTACTGAGCTGCCAATTGTGTATTATTATCTGAGTTAAGAGAGTGCATTTGTTTTTATACTGCAATTTATTTGCTCGTCCTTGAAGTAATTTGGTAGAATCTTTAATTGATATTTAGTATTTCACGCTGATGTTTCATTTGTTAATTTTTTTCTGCCAATGATTGTTCATCTAGTGAAATCAAACCATACGAAATGTTGTAACCTATTCTTTTTATATTTTGTTCATTTATATTAAAATAAATATATCAGTGAAATTTCTCTTTTTTACTGTACATACATATTTTCTTCTAAGCAGTTCATAGAATTTGAGTAGTTTTATTCATTTTAAACAAATCCTTGTTCTCCAATATAAATTATCTAGTTGCAAAATTCATTATCTTTTATATGAAATTAATAAATGAATTATTTCGAAAGAGTTTAATTTTGATATAATAAATTAAAATTTTGAAATAATAAAATCCAATCAATTATGAAATTTTATATTCTCGTGTTTGTATTACTTCTGTACAATTTCTTCAATGATATTTAGTTTTTAAATTGATATTTTTGTACTGCTTCTGACTAATTATCGCATGAGATATTTTCTCTATGTATCCATCATGTATAGTTTGCTCTATGTATTTAATAGAAATTGTTAAACTTTTTATATCTGAACTAATTAATTGAAAAATTTTGGATCAATTTAATATTTTTGGATTAATTTAATATCTGAACTAGTTAACTATTGATTTTGGATTATTTCATTCTATTAAATTAGGAATTTTCACTTTTTTTTTATCTAATCCAACTTGATTATTATTTATAAAGAAGGAATTATTTTAAGGATCTTCTGATCAGATGAGATTTTGAAAATTTCATTGGATTACAAAAAAAATTTTCATTATTTTTTCTTAACTATTAATTCATCAATATTTTTTTTAATTAATACTTCCACATTACTACTGTGCCACGTCACATTTGCCTTTCTAGAGTGTAGATTGGTCATTTTGGGAAGGACTGAGGGGAGAGGGAAGATTTATTTGCTTGTATTAGAGTTACATGAAAAATCATAATTTCATAATAAGCATGGCAATAAATAAATAAAACTTAAAATCGTAGAGTTAATTCGGATGATGAAATTTATCGGTGAAGCATAAAATTAGATGATATCCTTTCATCCCATGAAAACAATACTTAGAGATGAATTCCGAAATTCTTAACTCTGATTAATAGTGATTCCACTGCACTATGGAAAAATATTTTTTTTAAAGAAACGTTTGAATAGGAGCTAATATGCTGACAGTGTTTTTTCTTTTTTCTATCTGTATTTCACAATTTTCTTAAGAACATTCAATGTCATTTTGTTTTTTTATCTTATTTGTAAATGTATTTCTTTTTTTTTTTACTTTAAAATTACGCTTTGTTTTTGTAAAAACATTTTGAATTTTTTAATTATTATTTGTATTAAAAATATTGTATGTAGAATGCCTATAGATTATAGTTCAACAGATAATTTCTAAACAATTTTAGGTAAATAAGAATCAGCTGAGAAGGTACCTTTAACGATGTAAATTTTGGTATATTATCAGTTTTCAATAATTAAAAATACTTTTGAAAAGTAACGAAGTCTTAATTGTTACATAATCTTTCCGCCTTATGAATCATCCGCAGTCTTGAATCTGAAGTTAAATGTATAAAAATTTGCTTGCTTCATTTTAATTGTTAGTATCTCAAAAATATTTCATTATGTAAAAGACGCCTATAGCGACTAAATGGTTACTGAGATCGCTAAAAAGTTTCAATTAAAAATTTTATGAGACCTGCTCTTAATATATTCCTCAGCAAAATATTTTTAAGATTCAAATTTTTATAGTCAAATAACTCACACTATTTTTGAAGCCTTACATCAATTCCGCGCTATAACTAATACAAAATGGGTTTTTGAAGTATCAAATACAAAATAATCAAATCACTCAGCAAACAGTCTTCGCACTTAGAATGATTAAGATTTCCATTCTCAAAAAGAGTTCTGATCAAATTTAATTTTCTACACCATCCATATTTGTTTGTCAATACAATCTTAAAAAAAATTGATCAATGTCTTTTCAGTCATGCGGACCATCTTTGGTAATTCGCCTTTTCAGACCACATAATAATTTTTTTTAATTATTGAGATTTTCCTTACAGAGTTACCATTGAATTCTGCTAAATTCAAGTCTGCATGCATTAAAATAGATGAAAAGAAAAAATTTCTATCCTATAGAATTTTTGAATTCTTCCAATCCTCCCATAATGCCATTCAATATATCGAATTTTAATGTTCATATATACATCCTATTAATTAGGAATATAAATCCATTCAAGTTATGCAGCAGGACTGTATGCCAGTAAACGTATTTTCAACTTAATTTTTAAACTATTCTTACAGATAACAGTAAGGATAAAAGAGGTTACATTTCTAGTATTCTTTTATAATGTATGATATGCCTCAAGAATTCTCACTTTATTGATTTTCAGACCTCTTTAATTTCATACTAAAAATTTATAAAGGTGAAGTTTTAATTTCTTAAAATTCTGGTAAAAAACTAAATGCTCACGTGCTTCTGAACCTACTTACCCATTCCCCTTAAGCAATTTTTTGTTGCATGTTGTAGAGAGAAAATGCAAGGAATCTAGACGAATGCGTTATTGATGTAGAGGCTAAAAATATTTTATAAGAAGGCATTATAGTAGAAGTTAATCAGGTATCACTTTGGACGGGAATTCTACAAACTCTAATAGATATGAAAATAAGAACACGGAAACTGCATAACTTATAAGCATATGCTTTTTTCTTTTTCACAAATACATATTAACTCAGTTGACTATAATAATAATATGCATAATTATTCTTGCAGGAAACTTGACGTTCTTCAGTTTGTTTGGTAGCTACATCACTGCAAAATTAATTCTGGACATACTTAATAGCATTTGCCTGTATTGTAAGTACTTGCAATTTTTACTTGTAGGTACACTTCCTCAATTTATGTTGTGCTGTCATAATGAAAATGTAATATCGAGCCATGCTGAATCTAATATTGATTGAGAACTTTAACAAAACATGGAACCCTTTAACCAATAATTATCACTGAATATTATTACATTTGGACATAAGACTTTTGATAACATCAATCGATTGATAACATTAAACGTATTGGGTAAAATGACAATATTTTTATTCTATCAAAGAAAAAGAAAAAAAAGCACAATCTAAATCAAAAATAAGAATTAAAATTTCACTGATCGTAACTTGTCAGCAATTATTCCTTGACAAATAGTTCACTTATTGATTGTCCTTGCACTGTTTTTTAAAATCTGCTAAACGACACTGTACGCCCTTCCTTAAAAATATCGAAAGCTTGATTCATTTTGGAACTTCAGGATTTTTTTTTGTACACATCCTCCCCCCACCACCACTTCATAATCATCAACATTTATTCTGTGACCATGCTCACAAAAAAGTTCTCGACTTTCTCAAAATCTTACAGAGAAAAAGCTGTGAAATTTTCTACTGTGAGACAATATCGGAAGGATTCCTTTTACGTAAACTTTTATACTAAATTTCATTAAAAATTTTATTTATTTTTAACGGTTAAATTGATTTTATTAAAGTGCTTTATAGTTGTAAGTTCTAATTTTGACTTCCAATGGGGCTATTCAAATTTCAACTCCCATCTACCAGCATCCCTTTAAACCACACTAAAACGTTCTGGTCCAAATAAAAAGTGCGAACACCAACTCTGAAATGCCTGCCAGAAGAATCTTTATAATTTGAAACTGAAGATTTTACAAAATTCGATTGATAATGCTGGTAGAAAATTTTGGGTTGGTCAGCTCTTTATTTGAAAATCGTTAATATATCGCTAATATTGTGATAAAGAGATTATATTACAAAAAAATTTTTGTATACATTTTAATGTATTGATTCGGGAAAAGAGGATTTTAATAATATAAAGCAAATGGTAATATTAATTTCGATCACATTAAACGTCAACCACTAGAAATTTATTCGAGGAGAGTCCAGATACAACCCTTAGAATAAACAGAGTCAGTTTGAAACAGACATTTATTTTTTTTATTATTTAGTGATGTCTGTCTTCATTCTATATTTATTGATATTATAATTGTGACCCTGCTGAAAAGTGTAGTTTTTCTCTGCTTGATCAGGATATTTGAATAGGCAAAAAAATCGAAAATCAGTGTTATCAGAAACTGAAAACTTTCTATAACATTAAACAAATTTAATAAAACTAATGTGGCTGTAATCTTAAACTGCTGTCCGTTTTGATACAGAAAAACCGGAAGCCATCAAATCGGTATAATCTTTATTAATTAATGCTAGAAGTGGAAATTACAGAAAATAAGAAAAAACTGCCAACCTTTGGCCAAATGGCAACCGATTATGAATTAAGAAATGAGCAGACGCCTTTAGAAGCTATATTGGGATAACGGGTGAAGCTGGTAAAATGTAGATACGTTTTTATTATATGTGCATTTTGTTTCAGTTTTCCCACTTTTGTATTATTTTAACAATGATAAATTGAATAATCAGGTTACTTATATTGCTTTTAAATTATTTAAATTAATTATAATTCATGATTTAGTTAATAACATTAAACAAATTGAATAAAACTAATGTGGCAGCAATCCTAAACTGTTGTCCGTTTTGAAACGTTCAGAAACGTTTTGAAACAGAAAAACTGGAAGCCATCAAATCGGAATAATCTTTATTAATTAATGCTAGAAATGGAAATTATAGAAAATAAGAAAAAACTGCCAACCTTTGGCCAAATGGCAACCGATTATGAATTAAGAAATGGGCAAACGCCTTTAGAAGCTACGGATAACGGGTGAAGCTGGTAAAATTTAGATACGTTATTATTATATGTGCATTTTGTTTCAGTTTCCCCACTTTTGTATTATTTTAACAATGATAAGTTTAATAATCAGGTCACTTACATTGCTTTTAAATTCTGCATATTTCATAACAATATTTTATTGTTTCCTTCAATGAAATAGAATTATGCAAATCTAATTTAAGCATACCATATTGACGACTCTTGAAGATCTCAAAATGTTTCTTACCAAAAGTAAAGTCAACCTAGCAGATTTAAATATGAGGGTCGTCATTCAAATTTTTAATATTATGGACCGCTTTACCAATGATAATCATCAAGATTTAGTTAATATGAAAAAGACAACTACGAAGAATGTTATTTTTCATTGAAAGAAGTGCATTATTCAGCTGATAGATATCATTTAAATTTCGCCAAGCACAGTGTATAAAAGATTGAGATCTAAACAAGATATCATGTCAAAAACTATCTCCGTTTTAATTTGATAACAACTGTAAATTTGAAAACTCTATATAAATATCATTAGATATTTCAGTAGAAAGGAAAAGCAGCTGCGACATTTTACTTTCGTATGAGCAAATAAAAAAAATCCATTTCCTTGATATAAAATATTTGTGATTGTTACAATAATTATTTATCCGCTTTCGGAAAGAGCGATTTTATTATCAATAGTAAGCAATTTATGAATTAAATGTTTCGAGTTAAAAAAAATCATAACTTTGTTGCCTTTTCTATATGTACCTATATCTTTTTCAGTATTGGAATAAATATATTTATTGATTCGATTCATTTCAATTTTTTTCCAGGTTCAGTACACATTCTGTAGCAGAGCCTCAGATGATAAAAGCATTTATCTTTATCAAAAGAGCACTGTAAAGTATTTTAAAATGACATCGGTTAACAAAGATTTGGGACCTGTGGTGTTTCCGTTCCCATCTCTTACACACATGTGTTTGATGAAGGTCGCTACTGATTTGCACAGTGCATATGGACTAAGAAAACTAAAGAATGCTTTTTCAGAAATGGAGTCCCCAAATTCACCAGAATCTGGAATGAGCATTCCATTAAATGATGCAGCTCTGAATAAGAGAATTAAAGAGTATCTTCTGATTATACCTACAAGTATAAGAAACGGTATACTGGAAACAGTGAAAAGAGTAGATAATCAAATTAAAGTGTGGAGAGATTGCCACGAAGAAGGGGGCAGGTACTCTTATTATCCAAGATGTGCTTTTTTCTGGAGACCTGAAGGGACAATCGATCGAACAAAAACAGCTGAAGAAATCGTTCGTAATGAAACTATCGATATCAGAGCTCGTTTTGAAATGGCATGTTTGTATAGTTTATCAGAGAGTGTGCAAACTTTGTGGCAAACATTGATTTCAAATAATGAAAATTTAGATGCTGATGTATTTCCACCTGAAAATATTTTGAATTCAGTTTCCAATTTCTGGATTCCGTGGCTACTCCAAGGAGCTCGATGTCATTGGACTGTGGCAGCTGCCGGACACCATAAACATAAAGGCAATAAATTGAATAGATTTTTCCTTCACTACCTTCAAGGTATATATCCTGGTTTCTTTAAGCCAAAGTACAATATTTTATTTCGTGAGTTGATGCCAGCAGAGAGACGGAAATGTTTTCAATCTTTGGATTTTACTGACTCTGACGATTTACGTTTGTGCCTATATGTTGTTACCAAAGAAGAAAGAGAAGAAATCCTGAAACTCTACGCTGAGGAAGTGCTTCTGGCCTATTTAGAATGGCCTCTGATCGACATTTTCCTCGATCAAGCTGACAAAACGTGGGAATTTCTGAGTGTCTTTTCCTTTTTTCAAGTGTTGAACCGTCTTTTTGAACTCCAGAGCGGTGCAGACGTCGATCATAAAAATCTTGCGGAGAAATTTTGGGAAAGGAGTCCGGATCGTTTCAAGGAAAATGCAGAACCGAAATTTATATATGGAAAGAGATTAAATGAATTTATTGAGAAAATAAACAATAAGAACGTTGATTGATCTTTTACTGTACGCAATGTCAATTTCTGGCATTAATCTATGTAAATATGTTTCACTGTTTACTGTAAAACTTTTGTAACAATTCTTTTTTTAATTTGTTGAAAACTTCTGTTTTAGCTTAACGTCTTTGTATCAGTAGTTTAAACAATAATAATAAATTTTTCGAAAGTTGTTTAAATTCTTCTATGTTAAATATATATTTCATCTTTGTTAAAACTGGTAAGAACAGCTTTGCTATATGTGAGATTATTAATTTCCTATTTTTTACTAATTAAGTATTATTTATTTTATTAATTGTCAAAATATCATCAATTAAACCTTTTCTGCATTTTAATATGGGTATGAAAAATTGAATAATTCATAATCTGACAAATATTTTTGCAGGAAGTTTTTAGTATAAGTTAAAAAGAAAAATATTAAATTATTCTTTCGCCTGAATACGAAAGTGTCCGCAAACTACAGCCGCTTAAGTAATTGAATTATTCTTTACATAAATTGCATGGCTAAGAAAATTTCATCGTACAAAAATCTTCTGTAATCCGCATTCTTAATTTTAAAAAGAGCAAACTATTTATATAAGATAAAATTGCAGATTTGCCAAAGAATTTTTAAAGCACTGTGAAATACTAAATTTTTAAATATATTTTGATTCTTATATGCAGAAGAATGCAAAATTTAGTTAAATGTGAATGAAAATTTACATGTGTGTTTAAATTCTTTATTATCATAATAATTAGTCAAGCTTTGTTTCATTTTTAAACAACAGAAATTTGATTAATAAGATATAGTTCCATTTTTTATCAATATAACGGAGAGAGAAAATATGTATAAGGTGGAGATAGTTATTAATTTATTTGGCAGTCGAGACACAGTTCATCACCTCAAGATTTCATTCCTCCGCAAAACTTCAAGAAAAAATGAAATTTCTGAAAACTTCGAGAAAAAATTAATTAGTCAAATTAAAGAAAAATAAATAAATAGAAACAAATGGGAGGAAAAAGAAATGAAAATAAATTCAGCAATTAGTCTTTGAGATAAATTTCTAGTGTTTTGTAGAATTTTTTTTTTAATCTAATCAATTATTTCTAGTTTCAGACCCCATTTTATAGCCAATAATTGTACAAATGGATTCATTATTTATTATTCTTTTTTATTAAATCATTATTTTTAGTTTCTGATGCTATTTTTGACCTAATAAATGCACACATTGGTAGGTATAATAAATATCATGTTTGATTAATTTATATCATATTATATTTATTTTTGCATTACAATGACTGATTTTAGAAGATTGTCATAAATTGATCAGCATTTTTAGTGGGTAATTTAAATGAAAATTTATCAATCAAATGTTAATTTATCTAGCATTATTTAGGAAATAGTAAATTCTTTCTTATTATCTGTAACTTTTATAAAAATTACCTTGCCTTTATATCAATCGTTAGAAACGCACAATTTTTTCATAGAAAGGATTTGCTTTTAAATTCTTTCGCCTTCTCTCAATTCTGTAAAGGAATACGTGAATATATATTCATAAGTTTTTTGTTTTCATAGCTTTATCTGCAAATCGATTAATAATTTTTTAAAAATTATTGATTTCTGACATTGTGAATTATGAATCTATAAATTTCCGTGTACGTAATTCGTAAAATCAATAAGCACACAACTTTTTTTAGTAAATACCATTTCTAAAATTGTTCTTCAGGTAAAAGTTGCCTTGAAATATTTCAATCGTTGGGAAAAAAATAGGCAGTATCAGTCATTCTTTTTTTTCTAATGTCTTTTACTTTTGTCTTGCTTTTATCCGTCAAAATTGAAATTGCTTCTAGACTTTTTTTGAACCGGATGCGTTCATTGAATGGAAGACATTTGCTTTTATACTGACAAGTTACTCATAATAAAAGTAGAACAGTAAATGAAAAATTTATGTTGATATTGTATACTATTGCATATTTTTATTTTAAATTCTCTTTAGCATCCTCCGCTCAATCCATGGTAGCAAGGAATTATAATATTTACAAATCCTACAGGAGTGCTCTCTATATTTGGGGCAGAAAAGCTTCTGGTAAAGAGGTTGGTTTCCACTACCGGTGCCTTTGAAAATATAGTTGTTGCTCTCTGACCAAATCACTGGTTACATATCATTTTTTTTTTTCTTGTTGAGAAATAATGGCATGCGTTTTTCGTATTTGTGGTTATTATGTATCTGACACTTTCCTCGATGTTAGGCTTCGCGGCGACTCTGAAATTCAGTTCATTCCGGACGATGCACGAGGGCGAGAGCTTTTCTATATTATATTTTTAAACGAAATTCATAAAAGTTTATAAATTATTCTGTCGGGTTAGCTCCAGATTTAGATTACAGATTTACGAATGGGCAAGAATTTATATCAATGATGAAACTTTTGGCATCACACTCCCTTTTCAGTTCATTAAACCATGTCTCTGTTCAGAGACTAGAAATGAGAAGTATAAGCTTTTGAAAGTTAATTATTGCCCTACTCATAGGCAGTTTTTTGGAGAAATTCCCTGAAGGACTTCGTCACAAAAATATAGCTCCAGTGTCCTTTCTCTGTCTCTAGCAGGAAAAATAAATAAATAAAAAATAAAATGAACAAAAAAAAAAAATCCTCCTTTTACCAGTTGAATTTATTATCTTCAGTGTCCTTTGTTATAAACATATGAGAAAGATCAGCTGAATAATGAGGTTCCTGCACTGCACAAAGGGAAACAGTTTTTGGAGAAGAACGAGCTGCTTTGGAAATGTATTAATAATTTAGAATTTAAGTTGGCATTTTTTTTCTTTTTTTGATGTTCTTGTGAATGGTATAAAAGTTTTTTTTTTTAAATGCTCGATTTGCAGAATTTTTTATTGAATAATTTCAACGCAAAATGTTAAAAACAAGTATATCAATAATGGAGCTACTTTTTTATTTCGATTCTGATGAAAATCATCTTGGTCCAATTAAAACAAATATTCTTTCATTCTTAGAATAATTTCATTAGTTTTTTTCACGTTGACGTACTTAAGTGTGCAAATAAGCGTATTCTTCTTTCGCGGTTCCTTTTCCTCTTCTCCTCTCACATTTAGTTTTATTATTATGATATTATCTATATAACTGAATCATTCAATTAAAAAACCTTTTAATATTGAACGCCAATTTATCACTTTATATTATCAAAAATCCTCTGATCCTAAACAGACTTTTTCAAATACACGCAAAAACAATCGTTTAATGTGATCATAATTTGTGAAATGTTATCAGTTTTGAAATGGCGGACTGATCGATCTTTCATTTTCAACCATTTGAATTCCATGAACCATTTCAACCATGGAATTTATTGCTCACCTTGTAAGGAAGCATCTGGCAGGAATCTTTCCCCTACCCTGGCTTCACATTTTTTTGTGCAGACGACTATAGCCTATAGATTGATTTAAGCAAAAAGCTAAGCTGTTAGATCTGGTTTGAAATCTGTTGAGCAGCCATAAAGCATTGTCTTTTACGATTCAATTACGATAGCAAATTGGATTTAAAAAATAACTGAGTTTCAAAAACAGAATGGAAATTTTTTACAGGGAATGAAAGTTTATCTACAATAAGTCAACGAAATGCTCTGTATCAGTCTCCCATTTCAAGAAAATATTTAACTTAGAATGGAATTTTAGCGGATTGAAATTTTGCCGTTAAGCACATCTAAATCCTCATTTTATCTATTGTTTTTAATTTAATCTCTTCCTATTCTTTACAAATACCTTTTAAATAACATATTTTACGACTATATGAAATACAAAAGCGGGTCAACAAGAGCGGTTTAACAATAAATTGAAACTTTTATGACAATATAGAGAAAAGAAAAATGCAAAACATCTAACAGTCTTTTTCTTCTATTACTGTGTTTTCTGTGGATTGATTTGTACACTGGATATTAGGACTTAACATAGCTCGCCTGAAAACATACAAAAAATTTTACTTTACTTTTGAACCATTAATTTATTTTAAATTTCTTCCGTACTTTTTTTAAAGAAAAGAATATGATTAGAGGATTCTCGTTAAACAACTAATAAGATTAGCGGATGATTTTATAAGGTTGCATAATTATGTATATCATTTGAAAACATATCCAGGAATGATCCTACATAAATATTTGTTTCGTGTTCATATTGTAGAGGAAAAAATTAATCATGCAAACGATTATCCGTACAAGGAGTTTCTTTCCATAATCTTTTATTGAAAAGATAAATTTTTACTTTGTAAATTATTTATCAAAGAGCAAGTAAGTTTTTTCCTACACTTGAAGTACTCATTAAGTAGACATGTTTGTTGTATCATATATATTCTTCTTTCTAATTTTAATTCTAAAAAAAAGTATCAAATTATTCCTGTCAAGGCTCAGAAATTTTCAAGATTTTCCTGTGTTTTCTGCAAGTAATGATTTGGGTATCACTTAAATATTAATAGAAAAATTTAAACCACATTTTTTTGGGAGTAAATCCGAAGGCATGAAAACGAATGCTATTCAAAATGTTGTGAAATTTACACTGCACATCATCCTAATTTGAATAAATTCGAGTGAACGGATATTGTAAATCCAACAACAGAATGAAAGCACAAAATATAATTACTCGGAAGTTAAAGCAATTAAAAAGTCGATTTTTTTTTAAATTCGAATGGTATGGAGATAAAAAGTTTATTGAAATGACTCTTTTATTATTCCTGAGTTCCTGCCTCATACATTGTTTTAAGGATTGGTTCAACATTTGCGAATATTTCTGGAATGTATTAACAATACTACGTGATTTGAAATTGTAACCACTATGGTGCTCCTTTGGCCAGGTGCATTTGTTGCACATGAATTATTTCGACCTCCCTCTGTCCAGAAGAGTTTCACCTTTAAGATCCCCCAATGTCACGAATCCAACCACTTCAACTTTTCAGCTCTTTTTTGAGATGGCTTTTGAAATATTTGACACGGTGTGTCCTCTTCGATCTTGGAGAAGGTTGCACCTATTTCAAACAAATTCATGGCTTCCGGAATTGGTCAAGTTTGGTTATTTTTTCGAGCAAGAACCATTCTTGCCTGAGCTGCGCGATGGCTACAGTTAAATTCATACTTCCTGGGAGATACATCTATAGGTAAAAGGAAGGCACAAAAAATAAAATCAAGTAAAAACGAAACAAAAATGAATCATACCCCGATAAAAGTAAATTTATGTAAGAACATAAATGACCCTTCCTCCAAAAAAATTGCATAATTTAAAAGAAGGAAAGTGAAAATGAAAAAGCATAATAATTTGCAATTTTTAATTTAAAATTATTTTTCCAATGTAAAAAAGCGCTAAAATAGATTTTCACAACTTTGATTTATTTCGCTTCGAATTCTGTTTTATTTAAGAATGAATTTTTTTCCTTTCATTTTGGAGAAATAAGTAAGCTATCATATGCATGGAGTTTAATGGGTTCGCTTTCTACAAGTTTTGGTAGTTTAAAACTTAACCATGATTTATTTAAACTTATTCCGAGTTATTATTTTCTTGCAATAGCATAAAATTTAAAATTTTTGTGGTATTTCTTAAAAATAATTTTAAAGGCATGCCGTTTTAGACGAAAAATTCTTTTCAGATTTGCAAACAAAGCAAACGAATTTTAAACTGAATGCATGCCACAAAGAGTATTTAACATTTTTTTAATCTTAGGATCTTTATTAATTAAAAATTCATTAACATTTATACTTTGCTTAAGGAGTACCTACCACACAGAGATATAGTCATATCGAGCGAAAATGAATGAATATGAGAAAGTACCTCTTAAGGAGCGATGTTTCGCAGGAAAAGTGACGAAAAGACACCATGATGTCACATAATTGGTCTATTTCATGAGTATCAATTTACGTTCAGCTTTTGTTTGAATAGAGTTCTCATTTGTTTATGGAAGAAGAGTTGGTGAAATTGGTTGACGAACGCAAATTTGAGGGGTTTGATCAAGTGCCTGACAAACCGGTTTCTGTTTCTGGCCAGATAGTACCGGCGTCGAGGAGGAGGTGGAAAAACGTAGCCAGAACTATCGAAGAGCTAATGGAGAAGCATTTTATATCAAGAAAGCAGTTGCTCATGAGGTTTGATAACAGAGGAGGGAATAATATCCTCAATCTTCCAATGAAATAAGAAAGATGGTTGAAAGCATAGGCAACTTTTGCTTCATGCAATAAAAAGTCATACAATAATCAAGCAGTAGCTATGCACTCTACAGATGGATTTAAAAAATTATTTATTTAATGTTGTGCTTCATTTTCATCACATTTTGAAGTGTATGCAACAAGAGATGTCTTTAAACAACATTTTAATGAAAAAAAAATAGATTAAAGAAACATGCATTATCAATAATAAATTATCATGAAATAGTAACATATCTTTTTTTCTCTGAATAGATTCCTATGGGAAAACGTATTTCGCTAAAGGAGTGTATTACTTATTACGAGTAAGATTTAGTAAGGAATTATGCGTGCTAAGTACGGTTGGAAGTGCGATATAAATGTGAAATATTTAATGTGCATATCATAACAGTTCTTAAAGAAATTCATAATAACAATGTCTTTAGAACAGAAAAATACTTTCTTCATGCAGAATTTGAAATTGGTTTTATTGTGTGATATTTATTTTACGTAGCACATATTCTATATCATTTCCACGCCTGCATTCTACTCGGCCAATTTCAAATTACTGTGCTGAATACTATTATTTTATTTTATCTGTATTAATTGTCTATTCACATGTCATTCACATTTTTCTCTGGGAACATGAGCATATTTTTTGCCATTACGATTTCTACTAATAGAAAGGGATTAAGGATTCTTTAAATTCAAATTCGCAGGCAATTTTTTTAAAAAAATTAATTCCTTGAGTTTCCCATTAATACCAAATACTTTCCTTATATCTAATTTGATATGGATGATTTGAAATAAAAATGCAAAATTAGGTAACTATTTCCTTAAATTTGGAATTTGATTTGTTGTCTCAACATGTCTTAATATTGTCGAAATGTATTTTATTTTAAGTGGCACAACATTAAACCAAAATATTAAAATAATAACGGCTTTTTTATAATTTTTCTAAAGGTTTTGAACACATTAGAAGGGAATTCTACTGTTTATTTGGAATATTTATCGCCATTCATTATCAAGTATAACGAATATCTTATTTTATCATTTACTGTATTCAAAGTATAATGTGCTTTAACATAATTATTGATTTTATATTTATTTATCTTATTTAATTTACTATAACTGTAAAAATAATGAAAAATGAATCTTCCGAGCTCTTTTTAGCTCCAAAATTGCCATGTTTCGTTGCTTTAATCTAGTTCAAACTTGTTTTTACCTTAACCCGAATTTTTAATAAAATCAGCGTTTTCCTCTTTATTTTGCCTTGGAATTGAACAAGTTTCTGTGCAATACATGATTCCTCGTATTAGAACAATTTTTCTCAATTTCAGCGCTCCACTATCCATGCTCACGCTATTTAAGGAACAGTGATATACAAATAATCATGTACTGCTGAAATTGTACTATTTGGATTTTTCAATGTTTTGATATAATTGTGGCGTCGTTCAGGCAATAGTCAATAAAAAATCCTTTTGAGATAGATATCTTATTATTATCCCCGTTTAAAGTTTTACAATTAGTAAAAGATCTATTTCCTAAGAAATTCAAATGTTAAGAAATAAAAAGCACGTACTTCATAAAGTACTGGAGGCACTTAAAAAGCCAGAAAAAAAAGAATTTATTTTGTGACTTTTGCAGTTTTACTGTTGTAGGCTCTAACCACTTATTTATTATCTAATATTATCTAATATAGCTGGAAATTGCATGTCAATAGCTGTCAGTAGCTCTTAAAATTGAATAATGTTGGGTTGGTTAAGAAGTGAAGAAATAAGGCGGCGGTATTTGGTATTCGGGATTTTACTGGTGAACAATTGATGAATAGAAGATGATCCTTCATATTACTTCAATGCCAGAATTTCTAAGGAATTGCAGGCCAAACGATAGAATATTTTTCTAGTGGGATCCAGATGGTTATTTTTATAATCGAAATTATAAGGTCGTAGCTTTAAGGATTAATTTGGCTCCAACAATTCGCATTAAAATTATTCAACAAAAAATTCTGAAATTCGTGCACTTAAAGAAGAAGTGCGATACTATTCATATCGCCATCGAATAACTGACATTATGAATTACTAACGTATTTTTGATGTAGCTCGCTCACTCCGAAAGCTGCTTTCCTCTATGCAGTACTGAAACCTCAGTATTCCCTTGATCTTTCTGATATGCTTATACAGAATCAAATAGAGGACATTTAAGGTAAGAAATTTAAATGGTTAAAGGAGAATTTTTTTTTGAGCGGAAGTACTCTGGACCGAAATTGTTTTAGCGAAGTCATTCAGGGAATTTTTCAAAAAATAGTACCGACGTATAGGGCAATTAATAACTCATTTCCATTAACTCTCCGTATAGAGATCCAGTGACTTGATCTAATAAAATAAAAATGGCGTGATGCCATATGTTTTATTATTGATATAAATCTTTGCCAATTCATAAATCTGTAACTAATCTGTAACATCCAAAAATCCAAAATAAATCTGTAACAATCCAAATCCGTAACTAAGCCAAGAAAATAATATCTAAACTTTTGTAAATTTCGTTTAAAATTATAATAATCATAAAAGAAAAGATTCTCATCGTCCGGAATGAACAAAATGACCGAAGTGTAATATCAGGCAAAATGGCAGAAGCATAATAAACTCAAATACGAAAAGCACATAAGATTATTTATAAAAAAAAAAAAAAGATTTGTAATCGTTGGTGGGTCCAGAGAGCAACAACTATATTTTCAAAGACACAGGTAGCGAGACCAATCGCTTTACCAGGAGCTTCTCTGCCTCAAATATAGAGATCACTCCCGTAGGAATTAGAAATATTAGAATTGTTTGTTACAATGGATTGGGCAGTGAATGCTGAAGAGAATTTAAAGTGCATATTTAAAATGATACAATAGTCTACAGTATCAATATAAATTTTTCTTTTACACTTTTTCTTTTATTAATGTGTATCCTCTATTTATAAAAGCAAAAGCTTTCCATTAAATAAGTAATTCAGATTGTATAGAAGTCATAGAAGCAATTTAAATTTTGAAAGATAAAGTAACTAAGATATTTCAAAAAAAAAAAAAAAAAGAATGATGGATGCTGTTAATGCTTTTCATAACGATTGAAGCGTTTAAATTGATAATAACTTAAAACATCAGCTTCGGATAGCGACTTTTACCTGAAGGACAATTTTAGAAATGGCTGTCAGTAAAATGGATGTCTGCTTATTCGATTTTACAAATAACGTACACGGAAAATAATAGCATCAAAATTCCCAATGACAGAGATCAAGAAAAAATTGTCAATTGGTCATTGATTTGAACTGAAAGCTATGAAAATGAAAGACGTATGAAAAAAGTTTCACGTAATCCTTTACAGAATTGAGAGATGTCGAAAAAATTTAAAAGCCAATCCTTTTTGTGAAAAAAATGTACATTCTTAGCGATTGATATAAAGACAGATTAAGTTTTATAAAAGTTATGAATAATAAGAAAGATTTTTACTATCAAAGATTTGACATTCTGTAGACGATGCTGAATAAGTAAATTTTTGCTTATTAAATATTTAGATAAATTACACATTAAACATGCATATGAATTTATATGAATTTTCTAACTCTATTTTATACATGATAAGTTATATAACCAAACAATGTATTCCTATCAGAGTTAAAATTGAAAAAAAAAATTTCAACTTGTGATGCACTATTATTCTTAAAATCGTTATTTGAAAGATCATATAACATGCCATCTCGTAAAAGGGAAACATCCGTACATTGGGCTTTCTACACGTTATTTATGGTATTTCAAAAATTTTATTGATTTATCCCCTCCATAGAAGTCATTTCAACACCACTGACTTTACTGAACTATACTAGAAGTTTAAGAAACATTTTTTTTAAGGAACCGTAATAAATTACCATAAATTTTGGTTTCGAAGCTACAGAATTAAACAAATGAGCCAAGAAGAAATATGATAAATACTTATGTAACTCAATAGCATTGGATTAAATAAAATTGTTATATTTCAATGAAGTGACAAAATGAAAGTTCAATGCTAATTATCGAAAATATAGAAGTTATGATTATTGTTTCGTATAGGTATAACATTTTACGATAAGAAATATCACTCGATCTTGATTGTCTTTATACATTTTGTATAAACTCATTGGAAATAAATTTATGTATTATAAAACACAATGTTTAAAATATTCTGATAGTATGAAAAGTCTTACCATTAAATATTTAAAATATATTAAAAATCATATTAATTTTCGCCAAATTTTACTTTTGTAGATAACGTTTCAAATGTTGCAACCTGTTTCAGAGGTAATTCTTATCAGTAACATAGCTGACTTTCAAAAGAACTTTGATCGATAGTTTTATGTCCAGCCTGGTATGTACTATACTGTAAAGTTATACAATCCTCAGAAGAGAAGAGCTGAAGAATTACAAAAGGTATTGTACTGTTCGTCAACGGACACTGAGACGACAGAATTTCGGCAACTCATAAAGGGGTGAAACGCCTAAAAATGAATGCATTTCCGGTATTCCCTTTGACCTTGGATTTCCCTTATAAGATACTAGTAAATGAAAACCTCCTTTGCTTTCACCCTACTTTGATGGATGAAACCCATCCTAAAGCATGTGGCAAAGCCCGCAGGGTTTTATAATCCGTTGCCGAACAACACTCTATCTCTCTTGTAAGATAAGGTCATCTGCCAGAGTCGTGGTTTATAATCTACTAAACGATCTTAGTAGATCTTAACCCGGATCCGCAAACAAAAATAATTACAGGTTTTTACTTACATTATTAATATATTAAAAAGGTTCTTAAAACTTTTAATCGAAATATATTTCAAAACTAAATTTTGGATAAGTGACGCTTAATCTAATTAAAATGGACAAGTGTTGCTATCTGGAAATAAAATCCAAAGGAGATATCTTTTTCCTTTTGATATCAGAATCATAAAATATTTGAGTAAAAGGAACCCCTCCACACCCCATCATATCTCAACTTTCACAACCTACTAGATATTTAAAATTATCAGATGGTCCTTCACAAAATGGTTATCAGTTTCACAATCGCAATGCATATTATTTTTATAATTATTTTCTTTTCTGACTGTACGTGTTTAGATGCATTCATGAGGGTAATTCCAAGATCTTCTTTAACTGAAAATTTAATTAAAAAATCATTTTATCGTTTTCAACACTAAGTTTTTTTAATATATTAATTTAAAATCTTAACTTCTTTTTTTGTTGTTTTTAGAATATCTATACATTTATTTTTTTTATTTTTTGCTTTGCCATTTCATACAATTCAAGTTATTACATCATTTGTTCGGCGAAAATACTTTAAAACATATACTACTTATTAACACTAGAAAATAAATCATTTTCTAAAATCCTACACGTCATATTATTATTAACTTTCATTATCTAGAATACTTTAAACTTTTTTAATATTTTGAAAAATGCATTACTTTTAAATAAAAATTTAAGCTTTAGTGGGGTATTGGCAAATACCAAACAGAAATCATGCAGCTTTAAACTTTTTTTAATCCAAATGTTTTATTAGACCCTTGTGATTAGATTAAATCACTTTCTTCACAAAATTAATACAAATTTTATAAGGTGTCCTTCTCGGGTTTCTGAGCAAAAATATTTTAACTTCAAATTTCGATTTTTTTTAACTAAAAAATATTGATTTATAAGGCAGGATAAGCATAGTAGATATATATACTCTTATATATGTTAAAACATAATTCGTTTTTGAAAACGACATAAAATATTCATATTTCTTTATCTAAGGGAAATATTAGTCAGATATTTAAAATTGAGGTAGTAATCGCATAATAAATAATATTGTAAATGCTATACACCAAAAGGGATTGCCTTCAAATTCTGTATTTAGCAAGATAAATGAATTAAAACATGTTTTTAAAATGGTGGTTAGCTTGAATTTTGTCCGATAGTATTTCTAGAAGGCAGTGGCGTGTCAGAAAAGAAGATGGCTCTAAGAACAATTCTTTGATATTCCTGCTTGTTGACCCTCCCACCCCCCTCCGTTTCTTTGACCTTTCTACTTGTGGATTGTCCATTTCGGCAGAGGGGGACTTGATATTCATTGAATTTCGCATCTGTGTTGTGTGTCATGTCTGCGGCATATCGCTTTGGATTTCACGGCTTTTCCTTTCTGTTTCTTGAGGAAAAATGAGCTATGGAAAAAAAGTAATATGTTTGAAAAATTAGATCAATCAGGTTTTCAATCAAAGCATCATTTTAAATATTTTAATATTTTGTTAATTTTATCTCATATCATTTTCCTCGTCAAAAAGAAAAATCCAAAAGTTAAAGACTATATTTTTGAAATAGAAAATTCCACTAACATAATAAAAAAGAAATAAGATATTTAACTAATTCAAATTACCTGATTTGCATTTTTACTAAGATTAGCTAAGACATGGTAATATTAACTGTGCGTTCATTAGAGAACCAATAAAAAGGGATAATTAAAGTAGAATGTATTATTAACATTTATTTTTTCATTACAATAAGTTTAATTTTAGGATATATAAAATATAAGCCACAGCTGTAAAACGTCTCGTTTTTAGGTTCTTTAGAATACTGTAAAATTTCGTAAAATCGCTTGCATTAATTCATTATCGTTTATATATATATATATATATATATATATATATATATATATATATATATATATATGTGTGTGTGTGTGTGTGTGTGTGTGTGTGTGTGTGTGTGTGTGTGTGTGTGTGTGTGTGTGTGTGTGTGTGTGTGTGTGTTGATGCCCTTTCTATAATAACAAAAAAATACCAGAATTCAAAAGGTTGATATATGTAATTATTACAAATTATTATTCTTTTGGTGATTTGCTTAAGATTACGATTCTTATCCAATATCTTCAATGTTGTCTTCTTTAAATTCATTTTTCTTATTTATTTAGTCATATTAATTTCCTTTTTTATATTCAATTTCAAATTTTCTGTTTTATAGTGAAGAAACTTCTATTCACTTAAATTGTTAAAAAAGGAAAAATAAATCAATAAAATTCATAATCTATGTATATGTCAGTCAAAAAAAAAATCCCCTCTCTCAAAAATAATTTCCGGAAGTGACATATTACTCTTCCGTACTTACGTTCTTTCTCTTACAAAATTTCTAAGAAAAAACCACCGACACGATACCATCGTTTAGACCTAACATTCAATGAATGGTTGATTCACTGTTACCTTTTAATTAAATATATGTGATAATATGTATTATTTAAAAAAAGTATTTAAGTTAATGATTTGTAGAATTTATCGTTTGATAAACGTTATGGTGTAAATGATGCAAGAAGATGCTACAGTACGAACGATTTAAAATTCTACGAAAGCAGCTTTTTCACTGAAAACTGTAGAAGTTTTTACATATTCCCGCATATTAAGAAAAAAAAAAAATGGACGTTTGCCAGTAAAAATTTCGCTCTCAGGAAGAAACAGATATATTAAAAATATGCATTGATTTTACAAGATCTGTAATTGAGATTCAGCAATTATAATTTCCCAGACTTTCACTTAAAGCGCAACTGGTTAATAATAGTAATAATATATTTTAATGGTATGTATAATTTGTATGGTATGTATTTTTAAGATAAAATAATGTGATTTTCAAAGTGAAAGGTAAAATTTCAATCATGCTTTCAAAATAATTTCTCATTAAATCTATTTTTTTTCTTTACAATTGCTTTCATTTTGAGGAAAAACATCCTTACAGATTTTGGCACATAGAAATTTACTGCTTTACTTGCAAAAAGTTTGTTTATTCGTTCGACGATTTAACATTAGTAAGCAAATAGAACCGATTGACCCTGAAATGAAAACCTTTCTATACTCAAGTATACCTACATTAAGACTTTTTTTTTTTCATCTCATATGCTTTCTTGTATAACCAACAAGAAAGCCATGCTTTCCCATTTTATACCGAGGACGTAATCTCTTGAAATACTAAAGACGAGAGAGAGAGTTATCGTTCTTCAGGGAAACCTGATTGGACTACAGCTACGAAACTTAGCTGATTTACACTTTGGAGTTGGAAATATGCACCTCCGAGTGATTTTCTTTAATTAATTTTTAATTAAATAGAAATTATAAGGAATTTTTGTATGTTTGCGCAATAAATTCCGAAAACATTACGACAGAAAATAATTTTACAATATTTTTAAACTGAAAAAAATTGCGCTTTCAATGAAATTAATTTAATTGGTGTGAAAAAGTTTCCAAAATTGAGGCAATTTTTTTAAAAACATTTTCTGCTTAAATTTTTTATCTGTTGAAATATTTTGGAATTAAAAATTAATTAGATTTTTAGAATTTTTCTTCAATAAGTTCTCAGATATTTCCCTTAAAGAACAATCTTACACAATACAATTAAAAGAATATATAAACGTTGCGGTGATACCATTTGTGATTACGCTAAAATTCTTTTTTTCTATAAAAAACAATTAGAAGAATAATTTTAAATGTAAACTCCAACTGAACTTTTCATTCTTCAAGTTATTAATTTTTATTCCTAAAAGTTAGAAATAAAATTAATACATTTGTATGTGTGTATGTGTTTGACGGTTATAGTTACTTATTTTTAAAAAAAATGTTCTAAAAATAAAATTAAAAAAGAATGAAGAAATAAACCTAAAATATTATCATGTTCCAATTATAGGCTTCATATCCTAACCCCGATCCCGCGTCTGGTTTAAATACATTCCACACCGCATTTCACAGTGGGCGGGTGCCGTGAGATAGTTCCCTATTTTTGGCGAGATTCTCTTTCTGTAGCCTGAAGGTTTTAACAGTCACTCTTTGTCGTTTTCACTCGATTGCTTCTTACTGTTTGCTAAAAAAATAGAAAGAAGTATTTGCCATTTTCATGTTGGAACGTGGTTCTTTCCTATTTCATATCAAAATAAGCGAGAGTCCTAAGCAATAAAAAAAAGTGAAAATCTTTATTTACGATGATACTAAAATTAATTTTTAATAATTTTTATATTTTTATAATTATTTTTTTCTGTATATAATTATTTTCCTGGAAGATCTCCATAACATGCTCTTCAAAATAAAAAGTTAAAAAAAATCATTTTATCATTTCCAACATAATGTATTTATGAATATTATTTTATATTATTAGCATTTAGTGTTTATAGAATATTTGTATATTTATTATTAATGTGATTAGTTTTGCCATACCATACAGCTCTAGGTATTGCTTCATTTGTTCGCCTATAAAGCTTTAAAAATTATAGTTACCAATAGAAAATAAATCATTCTCTAAAATCTTACACATTATGTTATTAATTTCCCTTCTTTTCCTTCCACTTTTCTAATATTTTTTTTTAATTATTACTTTTAAATAACAATTTAAGCTTTAGTGGTGTAGTGTTGACAAATGCCAAAAAGAAATATCGCATCTTCAGCATTACTGGTCTTGTAGGCTGTCTGCCAAAACTCCCACCTTTTCGATTGGAGCAAAGGGAAGGTGGTTCAGTTTGTGGTGTTTCTATTGGTTCTTCAAGGTCGGACTATTTCCGGAAGGGTAGCGGCAGCAAAATTGTGTAAGTTCGTTCATAAAATTTAGCGGTGATCTTATTTCAATTGTATGTATCAATAGTAGACATGATTGATATTCACAAATGTTGACCTAATCCTCTGAGTAATGAATGGGATAGGGCAAATTTATCAACGAGGCGATTTCCTAGATTTCCTGCAGAAGAGGAACGAGACCTCACTTTTTTATTGTTATTAATATTTCCGTATTTTCTGTATTTTCAATAAGAATAAAAGAAGTTTTGTATTGCTTGAAATTCAAACCATAATTCACAGAATTGTTTTTTTATGTTTTCAAATTTCCTTGCAAATAAGCCCGAACATTTTTTTTTTTTTTGATAAATAGCTGAATACTTACAAATCAATAGCTACAAACTTTGTAATAGCCACTTTAGGTTTTGTTAAACCTTCTAAAATTTTTTTCTACTTTAATTTAAAATAAATTTAAATTTCAACATTCGTCATAAATCCAAAACTAAATTAATTTGCTTGTAGATGATTCACAAGTAAATGTTTTGTTACATCAGATTTTCATAATATTTGTTTTTTTAAGAGCTCATTTATGATTGTGTGTCACTTGAACTCACTCATGAAATGTTGTCATTTGCACTCAAGCTTTAAAACGGTTCCCATATTATAACTTTTAACTTTTCATGTAAGATTTGGCGATTTTACAATGTATGCCATATAGTAATCAATCACTGTTCAGCGTGAGAAAAATGCTGATGACCCTTACCGCATTCCAGACGAATGTTGAAAATAATAAATAGAATATGGGATATTTGCTTTAAAAATTTATTATAAACGAACACGTTTATAATTTTCCTTAATTGCTTTAATATGGCCTTTTAATGCATAATACAAATTTTATCTAATAAAGTGAAGAATAATTTTCAGTTTTATGAGAATTTTATATTTATATATCTTACGGTTTAAGTTTATTTAACAAAATAATATATCTATATATATAGAGAGAGAGAGAGAGAGAAAGTGCTTTAAACTGAAATTTTAAATGGATGTCAAATAAGCTTAGTTCTTTCAGTATGCATGCATGTATATATTTTAAACAAACTGATAGTTCAAATGAGCAAATGTATTTTTTAGTTAAAATTGTTCAAATAAGTCACTTTTTTTTTTTTTTTTTTTGCAAAATAATAAACGTTTTCGTTAAAATAAATAAGTTGGGAATTATATTAGTAATTTAAAAAAAATATCTGCTGGTTAATTCTCAGGGGGAAAAAACGTATTTTCAATAAGAAAATGTTGATGATTTCTTATTTACTGTAGTATTAAACTATACACAAGCGTACCAGCAATCGACATGTAAATTCAACATCTAAATGTACTTCATTAAAACGTTTAATTCTCAGATACATTATCATGAGCTAAAGTTTAATTCTCGGGTAATGTAATAGTAAATATCTACTTATTTTCGTAAAAGCAATGCCAATAATTTAATACTAATTTTCAATTTGTCTTATATATATGCACGACAGAAAGCAGGAAAAAAACTTACTTTATATTTTATTCGTTCTTTCTTCTTTTTCCCTCCTGAATTTCTTGGCAAAAGTTTAGATTCATACATATTGGACCTTAATCGTAATCAAAATCGAAATTACAATAGTAAATATTTAAATATCAGGGTGTAAGATAGGACTAATCTCACAACTATGTAAGCATGGTTTCTGAAATCCCCCTCTTTTTTCCTTTCTAAAAAACATTAGATGGTTGCACTTAGGAACAAGTTTTTTTTTTTTTTTTTTTTTTTTTTTTTTTTTTTTTTTTTAATACTGCATCTAGACATATTTCCAATTACAAAATTTCCTTAAATAAGGTGAGAAATTGTATAAAAATTGCAAAAATAAAATGTTTATATTTCCAATATTCAACTGTGAATTAGTATAATCTTTCTCTTATTTTCCTCTATATGTACAAAATTTCACTTTTCTCTCTAGAAAATTTGCAGGGATATGCTTAGTTTTAAATTTCGAAAGACTGGCCACTAATGTGGAAGACAGCATTTATTTCAGAATGCGAGTAGTGCATCATAAAATCATTATTGCTTCAAAAAAATTTCATTGTTTGGCAGTTTTTATAAAGAAGGGGGGGGGTAAATTCAAGGAACTGAACATTTAAGACATCTCAGAGATTACTGAAACTCTCAGCAAGAAAAGAAATTTTTTTTAAAAATCGAACTTGTGCAGTTCCTAAAAGAATGATATATATATATATATATATATATATCATTCTTTTATATATATATATATAACACAACAAGAAACTTTTGGTTATGATGGTGATTTATTTTGTTGTAATCTTAATGCTAGAAGCTGTTCCAGAAGAATACAATATCGTTCTCAGTTCCCAACATTTTATTAGGCTGTGTAATTTAGATATTAAAAATTGTAGAATCTTGACTTCAATTAGACAGAAATAGTGACGAAGAAGTGTCATATATGATGAAAAAAATTGGCATGTTTCTCTATTTTTTTAGGTTACCCTTTTACTAGATTAGAAATAGTCAGTACCGAGCTCAACATTCTAAAATTGACTGCGTAGAGAATATTTCAATTTTAATAAGTGACATTCATACAAAATACAAGAACGGCGTCTAAAATCAGACAAACAGGCCCTTCCTGAGGCAAAATTAAGACTTTCTTTTCTGAAAAATGTTGTTTGATGAGACGATTGTTGCTTTTATCAAGGTAGAATCATTAATTTTCAAAATTGTCACATTTAGAAAAGATAAACCAATTCTTCGTGCAAGAAATTCATTATCAATCGCAGTTTTCTGTTCTTATGTTACATGCTGCTGTTTTTGGAAGTTCTTTAGTTGGTCCCATTTTCAACAAAAGTGTACTGTATTATACCGATCGATTCAGTTAATTTTTATTGTCATTATATCTAAACTATAAAATGAATTAACTTTATCAGTGGATATTCTATAAGATTATCAAGGTAGAATCATTAATTTTCAAAATTGTCACATTTAGAAAAGTGAAACCAATTCTTCGTGCAAGAAATTCATTATTAATCGCAGATAGTCGATATTTGTTGTTCATAATATCCAGTTGTATTTGCAGGAGAGAGATTATATATATGAGACGTTTTTGTATTTCTTTCTTTCTTGTCTTTCAAACTATAAATATTATAATGATTTTCTTTAATTAGTAACCGGCTATAAAATATTTCAAGTATCGAAACACAATACAAAATATTATCTCAGAAAGTAATTTTCATAATAATTTTTAATTATTAAATAGTAATTAAGCAATTTTAATAGTAAAATTAAAATAATTTTTAAAATAAGTAATTTAAAAGAAAGTAAATTTTAATAAAGCAATTATTAATTCTTAAAATATGCAATAACTTAAAAAAAAATATAGTGTTTCAACATTTCTCACTGCTATGCTGTATTTAAAAAAACGACAGATCAAATATCTTTTTTAAAAAAATCAAATTGTTATTTTTTTTAAAAAAAAATTGAGAGTATTCATTTACAATTATATTCCCTTAACCCTTTAAAGGGCCATTTTTATCTATTCATATTATGTTAAAATATGTTTAGTTTTGAAATTAGAATAAGAAAAGGGATTCATTTAGCTTATTATATAAATTTAATTTGATTAATTAATTCATTTGGTTAATAAATAATTAAGTAACAAATCAAGACACACCATTTTGTCTGAGATAAAGAACTGAAGCATCTAAATTTCTGATTTACCAAAAAAATTTGTCAGAACTCATGCCAAACTACATAATTTCATATAAAGATTGATAAATTTGGTGGGAAGCATACTTCTCACGGCTCTAGAAAGGGTTAAATTGTATTTACACATATTTATTTACAATTAATCTGCCTGAAAATATCTTTCCAATAAATGAACGAAAATATTTAGAACCAAAAAGCTCGCAAGGATATTTTTACGTTTTAATCTTTACTCAATATAAGAAAAGATAGTAAGTGACACACAGCAATTATATACTTTATTATAAGTCCGACCCTTCTAAATAAATGAGTCATTATTTCTACTTTCAATGTCCCATTTGCAATTAAAAAATGAAATTGAGCATCAATCAAATAGGATTTTATCAAAACAAATTTTTCGAAATGAAGCATAAAATTTTTTATTTAATGATTTTTCCATTTAAAGTTTTACACCAAAATATTGTTTTTAATAAACAGCAAATGAAAAATTTTCTTCAAGAATTAATGTCTTTTTAACAACTACAAACTCCATTTTATTTATTCCGAAAGCAAAGCTTTTTAACTGGTATTTTATATTTTTACCCTTTTCTTTCCTGCTTTAGAATCTCAAAATATTTATCGTGGGCGGAATTATTTTTCCAAACGGGAAAAAGTAATCAATTTCAAGAAATCCTCTAATCATTGATAACGGTGTCTGTTTTTATCATTTTACTCTTTGAAAAGTGCATTGCTATTACTTAAAAAAACTAATAGCAATCATTAGGTATTCATGAATATGGATGTAATGAATATAAATTCTTATCCCAAGAAGACAGTTGGTTAAAGGATTTCATTAAAGCGCCATAACCTTTATAGAATATGAAACCGCCTACTTCATTCTATTATAATTATATAGCAAAATACACGGGCAATGAACATGTTATGTTGCTTAAATATAATTAAAAATGATAATTTTCCCAAAATTAAATTATTTCATAACTACGACTACGAATTTTTTTTATTAATAAAAATCGCAGATATTTTATTTCCTTAAAATAATCTAATATTTCTTTTCTATTTAGTAACTGGGAGAAATTTTATATATATATATATATATATATATATATATATATATATATATATATATATATATATATATATATGTATATATATCCATATGAGGAATTGCCTACCATTGAAGAAAAACTGCCCCGTACGGAGAAGAGTAAAATGCAGTTAGATTTAAGAAAAGACGGTAAAGAGAAAGGAATGACCCTCTAATGTGCAAATGGGTAAAATTCTTTGAAAAGAGTGGACATTGCAACAGGCGTGGTTGATTTATGACTAGCCATGCATCTTTTCTTGGAGAACGCTTATGTCCGTGATCTATTGATAATGAAAACACATGTATATTCTTGAGAGAAGAATTACCTTTCAGCTCATTGTACGCTGGAACGGTGAAAGAGATCTGCTAGCATTGTTCAAGCAAATGCTCCCCATCTGCTGCGATAGCCTTTCTTTGACAGAAAAATAGAAATGATTAAGGAGGTTGCAACTTGGCGGATGGGAAGTTAACTTTCTACACATTATACAATGTTGGCATCTCACAGAGTAAAGTTTAAAATCTACTGAACGATATTATTAGATCTTGACTGGGGTCGCCAAATCAACATTATAGCAAACATATTATATTTAAAAAAATAAATTTTTTTCGTAACAGATTTCAAATTGAATTTTGGATTAGATAGACTAAATCTAATTAAAATGGTTCTAGACAAACTAAAGATAGATAGATTAAATCTATTTAAAATGGCCGTTGGGAAATGTAATCCAAAGTGACATCTTTTTCCCTATTGATATCAGAATAATTATTAAAATAATTAAGCAAAAAGAACTCCTCCACACCTAAGCTTTCATAATCTACTGGATATTTACAGTTATCAGATGATCCTTCACAAAATAGTAATCAGTTTTAATGTCGCAGTACATATTAGCAATAACTGTCAATCAAAAATATAGCATATGTATTTGCCACATTCGATTTGAGTTGTTAATTTTACTTGCTTATTTATTTTTCTTACATCACTGGTTTTTCTGCACTGAGTAATTGGCTAGACTTTCTTAAATAATGATTACTTTTCTGATACTTATTTTGATAACTATAATGCGCTTACATCATCTTAGAATAACATAAGCTCAATTGCATGGAAAGCATTTCAGTGTATCTTGCTTGTAAAACTGCATCAAATCCATTTTGTTTACTAAAAATATGTGCAGTATTAGCCATTAAAAAAGTATATATTTTTTTTCTGAAGATTTGTTGAAATTTCTTTTCTATTTCGTATAAAAAAAACTTAATTTTTGCAATTTTTTAATTTCAAAGGACTCTAATATTAGTTCTTACTTTAAAAAATATTTTTATGATTATTTTTAGTTTGTATTTATTTACATGCAAGATCTCCATTTCGTGATCTTCAAATTAAATGTCTAATTTAGAAATCTTGTTATTATTTTTAACACGAGGTGTTTTTAATATATTATTTCAAATTCCTATACTTTTACTTTTATAAAATATCTGCACAATTATTATTGTTATGATTTGTTCTGCCATATCATGCCACTTAAGGAATTACTTCATTTATTTGCCTAACAAAAACTTATATTATCATTAGAAAATAAATAATTATCTATAATCTTACATATTATACCATTAATTTTCATTCTTTAGAATACTTTTTACTATTTTAATATTTAAAAAAAATAGTATCATTTTTAAATAACAATTTTAACTTTAGAAAATATTGTCGGCACATGCAAATCAGAAATTATGCATCTTTAAAATTTTTGAATGCATTACATGCTCTATTAGATTCTTAGGATTAGATTAAAACAATTTCTATACAAAAATATTAAGCCTCTTCTAGGGTGTTCATCATGGGCACAAAAAATCCAAATGTTTGAAAATACATTTCATATATTCGTAATTATTTCTTTTTCCAAATTCAGTTCGTATTTCGAATTTTATGTTATACAGTGAAGAAACTATTATACATTTAAATAATTAAATTTGTAAGAATAAATGAATAAAAAATACAATTTATACATATAAGTAAATGACAAACAAACAAAAAAAAAAAAAAAAAAAAAAAAAAAACCTTCTAGAAGCGAAATATTGCATTTCGTTATTTATGTTATTTAACTTACACACGTTTCTAAAAGAAACCAACAACATGATACTATCATTTCGGTGGTGTATACAGAGACTAATTGATTTAAAGATACCTTTTGATTTTCTTTATTTTATACTACATATATTTTTAGAAAAAAGAATATTCAATTTAACGGTTTGTGGAATTTACCTTTCAATAATCGCAAATATATAAATGTCACAAAAGATATTACTGTACAAACAATTTAAAATTCTTAAAAAGTTGCTTGTTTACAAAAACTATGTAAGATTTTACCTATACCGGAATAGTAATAAGAAAAAATTATTTGTTTCCGAGTTAAAATTTCGTCGTAACGAAGAAACAAAAATATATAAAGAAGAAAATATATAAGAAATATATAAATTTTGTGGTGATATCATTTGTAATTTCGTACAATTTCTTTTTCTCCATGCACAAAAAATTTTTAAAGAATACATTTAAACCTAAACTCCAATCGAACAATTCATTCTTCCAGTTATTTATTTTTACTGACAAAATGTAGAAATAAAATACACCGATTTTTTTTTCTGTGTTTGACGATTATCGAGACTGCTTATTTTAAAGCAAATTCAAGAAATAAAATAAAAAAAGAATTGAGATTTAAATCTAAAATATTATCATGTTACAGTTATAGGTTCCTCCCCCCCCCCCTGCCCACGTTTGGTTGAAA